>NC_092149.1:5386518-5456518 GCF_045791955.1 Oncorhynchus clarkii lewisi | reverse complement strand
TGTCATTATGGGTTATTGTGACGTCATTATGGGTTATTGTGACGTCATTATGTGGTTATTGTGATGTCATTATGTGGTTATCGTGTGTAGATTGACAAAGGGGGTGAGAAAACGATGTAATCCATTTTTGAATAAGACTGTAATGTAACAGAAGGTAGGAAAAGCCATGGGGTCTGAACACTTTCAGAATAGCCCTGTATGGATAGAATCTCATCCTCCAATCATATTCTTCATTTGAATCTACCCTTAAAATCAATTCACATCCCGTTGACCAATAGTCTGATGCCTAACAGGGAGGGGAGTGTTTCATGGTTTTCCTTATGTCTCCGGCTGCCTTGGCAGCTCTGACAGCCCGTGACCAGAGTACATAACTATCAAAGGATTCAGCTTGCAAGGCCCAGTGTCACATCCTAAATGATGTGAAAACTGTGAAAGCCCTGCCAAAGCCCATAAAATTGTCAGAGACTCCAGTCACCCAAGTCATAGACTTTTTTTCTCTGCTACCGTACGGCAAGAGGTACCGGAGCCAAGTCTAGGTCCAAAAGGCTCCTTAACAGCTTCAACCCCCCCAAGACATAAGACTGTTGAACAATAAATCAAATGGCCACCCAGACTATTTACATTGACACCCCCCCCCCCCCCACCCCCATTTGTTTTTAACACTGCTGCTACTCGCTGTTTATTATCTATGCGTAGTCACTTCACACTTACATACAAGTACAGATTACCTTTAACCTGTACCCCCGCACATTGACTCTGTACCGGTACCCCCTGTATATAGCCTCCACATTGACTCTGTACCGGTACCCCCAGTATATAACCTCCACACTGACTCAGTACCGGTACCTCCTGTTTATAGCCTCCACACTGACTCTGTACCGGTACCACCTGTATATAGCCTCCACATTGACTCTGTACTGGTACCCCCTGTATATAGCCTCCACATTGACTCTGTACCGGTACCACCTGTATATAGCCTCCACATTGACTCTGTACTGGTACCCCCTGTATATAGTCTCCACATTGACTCTGTACCAGTACCCCCCTGTATATAGCCTCCACATTGACTCTGTACCGGTACCCCCTGTATATAGCCTCCACATTGACTCTGTACCGGTACCCCCTGTATATAGCCTCCACATTGACTCTGTACCGGTACCCCCTGTATATAGTCTCCACATTGACTCTGTACCGGTACCCTCCTGTATATAGTCTCCACATTGACTCTGTACAGGTACACCCTGTATATAGCCTCCACATTGACTCTGTACCGTAATACCCTGTATATAGCCTCCACATTGACTCTGTACCGGTACCCCCTGTATATAGCCTCCACATTGACTCTGTACCGGTACCACCTGTATATAGCCTCCACATTGACTCTGTACTGGTACCCCCTGTATATAGTCTCCACATTGACTCTGTACCAGTACCCCCCTGTATATAGCCTCCACATTGACTCTGTACCAGTACCCCCTGTATATAGCCTCCACATTGACTCTGTACTGGTACCCTTCTGTATATAGTCTCCACATTGACTCTGTACCGGTAACCTTCTGTATATAGCCTCCACATTGACTCTGTACTGGTACCCCCTGTATATAGCCTCCACATTGACTCTGTACCGGTACTCCCCTGTATATAGCCTCCACATTGACTCTGTACCGGTACCCTTCTGTATATAACCTCCACATTGACTCTGTACCGGTACCCTTCTGTATATAGCCTCCACATTGACTCTGTACCGGTACCCTTCTGTATATAGCCTCCACATTGACTCTGTACCGGTACCCCCTGTATATAGCCTCCACATTGACTCTGTACCGGTACCCCCTGTATATAGCCTCCACATTGACTCTGTACCGGTACCCCCTGTATATAGCCTCCACATTGTGTTACTTTTTAATATTTTTTTTACTTTAGATTAGTCAGTAAATATTTTCTTAACTCTTCTTGAACTGCTCTGTTCGTTAAGGGCTTGTCAGTAACGCATTTTCACGGTGAAGTCTACACTCTGTTGTATTCGGCGCATGTGACGAATAAAGTTTGATTTGATTCGATCTACTTCTCTGTGAAAAAGAGAACGTGGTGGTAGCAGCAGATAAGCAATAAGCAATAATCATTTCAAGTATTTTACTGAGTTACAGTTCATAGAAGGAAATCAGTCAAATTGAAATTAATTAATTTGGCCCCAATCTATGGATTTCACATGACTGGGGAGTGAGGGCATAGGCCCATTCACTTGGGAGCCAGGTCCACCCACTGTGGTTGTCAAGCCCAGCCAATCAGAATGAAATTTTCCCTGCAAAATTGGGCTTATTACAGACAGAAATACTCATCAGCATCCTCCCTGCCCCTCCTCAGATGATCCCACAGGTGTGGAAGCTGGAATGTGGAGGTCCCGGGCTGGTTTTCACGTGGTCTGCGGTTGTGAGACCGTTTGGATGTACTGCCAAATTCTCTAAAACAACGTTGGTAGAGAAATGAACATTAATTGATCTGGCAACAGCTCTGTTGGACATTTCTGCAGTCAGCATGCCAATTGCACACTCCCTCAAAACGTTAGACATTGTGTTGTGTGACAAAACTGCACATTTTAGAGTGGCCTTTTATTCTCCCCAGCACAAGGTGCATCTGTGTAATGATCATGCTGCTGTTTTAATCAGATTCTTGATATGCCACAGCTGTCAGGTGGATGGATTATCTTGACAAATGAAACAATTTTGTGCACAATATTTGAGAAAAATAAACTTTTGGTGCGTATGGACATTTTCTGGGATCTTTTATTTCAAATGATGGGACTAACATTTTACATGTTGCGTTTATATTTTTGTTCAGTATAGATGGAGGGAGAGAGAGAGAGACATAAACAGAATGAGAGAGAGGTAGAGAGGGAGAGAAATAGAGACGGAGAGCGAGAGAGGGGTAGAGAGAGAGAGACATAAACAGAATGAGAGAGAGGTAGAGAGGGAGAGAGAAAGAGAGAGAGAGAGAGATGGTATGCTGCATTATTAGCATTCAGCTGGTGTGTGATGTTCTGCACAATGAAAACACACAATTTCACAGCATTAAAGGCTGTGTTCTGGTCAACACTCTTATGTTACTCTCCTGCTAACTTTAGCAATCAGGAGAACCCCAACGATACATTGCAGGTTGTTAGAAGGAGACGGGGAAACATTATTACGTTGATTTTTTTTATCTATTTATTTTTGTACCTTGTCAGCTCGGGGGGTTTGAACTTGCAACCTTTCGGTCACTAGTCCAATGCTCTAACCACCAGATGAGGATGAAGAAACAGTCTGATTTGAGGCAGAAGTAATGTACTATATGTTGGTTGTGTGAAAATTAACATTGTCACAGTGTTATATTTAAGCAACATGTCAGGAGGCGGTGTGGTATATGGCCAATATACCATGGCTAAACCCCCCGAGGTGCCTTTTTCCTATTATAAACTGGTTACCACCGTAATTAGAGTGGTAAAAATACATGTTTTGTCATACCCGTGGTATACGGCCTGATATACCACGGCTGTCAGCCAATCAGCATTCAGGGCTCTAACCACCCAGTTTATAATATCTTTCAGAAAATGGGTAATTTGGATCCTTGATTTGGATTAGCTAATATAAACCATTAGCACGTATTCTATATTGCCATGTGTATACTCTAATGTTCTCATTGGTGTTGCAGTGATTCTATTAGGACTGTAGTAACAGTAGATAGTGTTTCTATTAGTGTTGTAGTAACAGTAGATAGTGTTTCTATTAGTGCTGTAGTAACAGTAGATGTTTCTATTAGTGCTGTAGTAACAGTAGATGTTTCTATTAGTGCTGTAGTAACAGTAGATAGTGTTTCTATTAGTGTTGTAGTAACAGTAGATGTTTATATTAGTGCTGTAGTAACAGTAGATAGTGTTTCTATTAGTGCTGTAGTAACAGTAGATGTTTATATTAGTACTGTAGTAACAGTAGATAGTGTTTATATTAGTGTTGTAGTAACAGTAGATAGTGTTTCTATTAGTGTTGTAGTAACAGTAGATAGTGTTTCTATTAGTGCTGTAGTAACAGTAGATGTTTATATTAGTGCTGTAGTAACAGTAGATGTTTCTATTAGTGCTGTAGTAACAGTAGATAGTGTTTATATTAGTGTTGTTGTAACATTAGATAGTGTTTATATTAGTGTTGTAGTAACAGTAGATAGTGTTTCTATTAGTGTTGTAGTAACAGTAGATGTTTATATTAGTGCTGTAGTAACAGTAGATAGTGTTTCTATTAGTGTTGTAGTAACAGTAGATGTTTCTATTAGTTCTGTAGTAACAGTAGATGTTTATATTAGTGCTGTAGTAACAGTAGATGTTTCTATTAGTGTTGTAGTAACAGTAGATAGTGTTTCTATTAGTGCTGTAGTAACAGTAGATAGTGTTTCTATTAGTGCTGTAGTAACAGTAGATAGTGTTTATATTAGTGCTGTAGTAACAGTATATAGTGTTTCTATTAGTGCTGTAGTAACAGTAGATGTTTCTATTAGTGTTGTAGTAACAGTAGATGTTTCTATTAGTGCTGTAGTAACAGTAGATAGTGTTTCTATTAGTGTTGTAGTAACAGTAGATAGTGTTTCTATTAGTGTTGTAGTAACAGTAGATGTTTATATTAGTGCTGTAGTAACAGTAGATGTTTCTATTAGTGCTGTAGTAACAGTAGATAGTGTTTATATTAGTGTTGTAGTAACAGTAGATAGTGTTTATATTAGTGCTGTAGTAACAGTAGATAGTGTTTCTATTAGTGTTGTAGTAACAGTAGATGTTTATATTAGTGCTGTAGTAACAGTAGATAGTGTTTATATTAGTGTTGTAGTAACAGTAGATAGTGTTTCTATTAGTGTTGTAGTAACAGTAGATAGTGTTTATATTAGTGCTGTAGTAACAGTAGATGTTTCTAGTAGTGCTGTAGTAACAGTAGATAGTGTTTCTATTAGTGTTGTAGTAACAGTAGATAGTGTTTCTATTAGTGCTGTAGTAACAGTAGATGTTTCTATTAGTGTTGTAGTAACAGTAGATGTTTATATTAGTGCTGTAGTAACAGTAGATAGTGTTTATATTAGTGCTGTAGTAACAGTAGATGTTTCTAGTAGTGCTGTTGTAACAGTAGATAGTGTTTCTATTAGTGCTGTAGTAACAGTAGATGTTTCTAGTAGTGCTGTTGTAACAGTAGATAGTGTTTATATTAGTGTTGTAGTAACAGTAGATAGTGTTTCTATTAGTGCTGTAGTAACAGTAGATAGTGTTTCTATTAGTGCTGTAGTAACAGTAGATAGTGTTTCTATTAGTGTTGTAGTAACAGTAGATGTTTCTATTAGTGCTGTAGTAACAGTAGATAGTGTTTCTATTAGTGCTGTAGTAACAGTAGATGTTTATATTAGTGCTGTAGTAACAGTAGATAGTGTTTCTATTAGTGTTGTAGTAACAGTATATAGTGTTTATATTAGTGTTGTAGTAACAGTAGATGTTTATATTAGTGTTGTAGTAACAGTAGATAGTGTTTATATTAGTGCTGTAGTAACAGTAGATGTTTATATTAGTGCTGTAGTAACAGTAGATAGTGTTTCTATTAGTGCTGTAGTAACAGTAGATGTTTATATTAGTGCTGTAGTAACAGTAGATAGTGTTTCTATTAGTGTTGTAGTAACAGTAGATGTTTCTATTAGTGCTGTAGTAACAGTAGATGTTTATATTAGTGCTGTAGTAACAGTAGATGTTTATATTAGTGCTGTAGTAACAGTAGATAGTGTTTCTATTAGTGCTGTAGTAACAGTAGATAGTGTTTCTATTAGTGTTGTAGTAACAGTAGATAGTGTTTATATTAGTGCTGTAGTAACAGTAGATAGTGTTTCTATTAGTGTTGTAGTAACAGTAGATAGTGTTTCTATTAGTGTTGTAGTAACAGTAGATAGTGTTTCTATTAGTGTTGTAGTAACAGTAGATAGTGTTTCTATTAGTGTTGTAGTAACAGTAGATAGTGTTTATATTAGTGCTGTAGTAACAGTAGATAGTGTTTCTATTAGTGTTGTAGTAACAGTAGATAGTGTTTCTATTAGTGCTGTAGTAACAGTAGATAGTGTTTATATTAGTGCTGTAGTAACAGTAGATGTTTATATTAGTGTTGTAGTAACAGTAGATGTTTATAATAGTGTTGTAGTAACAGTAGATGTTTCTATTAGTGCTGTAGTAACAGTAGATAGTGTTTATATTAGTGCTGTAGTAACAGTAGATGTTTATATTAGTGCTGTAGTAACAGTAGATGTTTATATTAGTGCTGTAGTAACAGTAGATAGTGTTTATATTAGTGCTGTAGTAACAGTAGATAGTGTTTCTATTAGTGCTGTAGTAACAGTAGATAGTGTTTATATTAGTGTTGTAGTAACAGTAGATGTTTATATTAGTGCTGTAGTAACAGTAGATGTTTCTATTAGTGTTGTAGTAACAGTAGATGTTTCTATTAGTGCTGTAGTAACAGTAGATAGTGTTTATATTAGTGCTGTAGTAACAGTAGATAGTGTTTCTATTAGTGCTGTAGTAACAGTAGATAGTGTTTCTATTAGTGTTGTAGTAACAGTAGATAGTGTTTATATTAGTGTTGTAGTAACAGTAGATAGTGTTTATATTAGTGCTGTAGTAACAGTAGATAGTGTTTCTATTAGTGTTTTAGTAACAGTAGATAGTGTTTATATTAGTGTTGTAGTAACAGTAGATAGTGTTTATATTAGTGCTGTAGTAACAGTAGATAGTGTTTCTATTAGTGTTGTAGTAACAGTAGATAGTGTTTCTATTAGTGTTGTAGTAACAGTAGATAGTGTTTATATTAGTGCTGTAGTAACAGTAGATAGTGTTTCTATTAGTGTTGTAGTAACAGTAGATAGTGTTTCTATTAGTGTTGTAGTAACAGTAGATAGTGTTTCTATTAGTCCTGTAGTAACAGTAGATGTTTCTATTAGTGCTGTAGTAACAGTAGATAGTGTTTATATTAGTGCTGTAGTAACAGTATATAGTGTTTATATTAGTGCTGTAGTAACAGTAGATAGTGTTTCTATTAGTGCTGTAGTAACAGTAGATAGTGTTTATATTAGTGCTGTAGTAACAGTATATAGTGTTTATATTAGTGCTGTAGTAACAGTAGATAGTGTTTCTATTAGTGTTGTAGTAACAGTAGATAGTGTTTCTATTAGTGTTGTAGTAACAGTAGATGTTTCTATTAGTGCTGTAGTAACAGTAGATAGTGTTTATATTAGTGCTGTAGTAACAGTATATAGTGTTTATATTAGTGCTGTAGTAACAGTAGATAGTGTTTATATTAGTGCTGTAGTAACAGTAGATAGTGTTTATATTAGTGCTGTAGTAACAGTATATAGTGTTTATATTAGTGCTGTAGTAACAGTAGATAGTGTTTATATTAGTGCTGTAGTAACAGTAGATAGTGTTTCTATTAGTGCTGTAGTAACAGTATATAGTGTTTATATTAGTGCTGTAGTAACAGTAGATAGTGTTTCTAGTAGTGCTGTAGTAACAGTAGATGTTTATATTAGTGTTGTAGTAACAGTAGATGTTTATATTAGTGTTGTAGTAACAGTAGATGTTTATATTAGTGCTGTAGTAACAGTAGATGTTTATATTAGTGCTGTAGTAACAGTAGATAGTGTTTCTATTAGTGTTGTAGTAACAGTAGATAGTGTTTCTATTAGTGTTGTAGTAACAGTAGATAGTGTTTCTATTAGTGTTGTAGTAACAGTAGATGTTTATATTAGTGCTGTAGTAACAGTAGATGTTTATATTAGTGTTGTAGTAACAGTAGATGTTTCTATTAGTGCTGTAGTAACAGTAGATAGTGTTTATATTAGTGTTGTAGTAACAGTAGATGTTTATATTAGTGTTGTAGTAACAGTAGATAGTGTTTCTATTAGTGCTGTAGTAACAGTAGATGTTTATATTAGTGTTGTAGTAACAGTAGATAGTGTTTATATTAGTGCTGTAGTAACAGTAGATAGTGTTTATATTAGTGTTGTAGTAACAGCAGATAGTGTTTCTATTAGTGCTGTAGTAACAGTAGATGTTTCTATTAGTGCTGTAGTAACAGTAGTTAGTGTTTCTATTAGTGCTGTAGTAACAGTAGATAGTGTTTCTATTAGTGTTGTAGTAACAGTAGATGTTTCTATTAGTGCTGTAGTAACAGTAGTTAGTGTTTCTATTAGTGTTGTAGTAACAGTAGATGTTTCTATTAGTGCTGTAGTAACAGTAGTTAGTGTTTCTATTAGTGTTGTAGTAACAGTAGATGTTTATATTAGTGCTGTAGTAACAGTAGATGTTTATATTAGTGTTGTAGTAACAGTAGATAGTGTTTCTATTAGTGTTGTAGTAACAGTAGATAGTGTTTATATTAGTGCTGTAGTAACAGTAGATGTTTCTATTAGTGTTGTAGTAACAGTAGATAGTGTTTCTATTAGTGCTGTAGTAACAGTAGATAGTGTTTATATTAGTGTTGTAGTAACAGTAGATGTTTCTATTAGTGTTGTAGTAACAGTAGATAGTGTTTCTATTAGTGTTTTAGTAACAGTAGATAGTGTTTCTATTAGTGTTGTAGTAACAGTAGATGTTTATATTAGTGCTGTAGTAACAGTAGATGTTCTATTAGTGTTGTAGTAACAGTAGATAATGTTTCTATTAGTGCTGTAGTAACAGTAGATAGTGTTTATATTAGTGCTGTAGTAACAGTAGATGTTTCTATTAGTGTTGTAGTAACAGTAGATAGTGTTTATATTAGTGTTGTAGTAACAGTAGATGTTTATATTAGTGTTGTAGTAACAGTAGATGTTTATATTAGTGTTGTAGTAACAGTAGATAGTGTTTCTATTAGTGCTGTAGTAACAGTAGATGTTTATATTAGTGCTGTAGTAACAGTAGATGTTTATATTAGTGTTGTAGTAACAGTAGATGTTTCTATTAGTGTTGTAGTAACAGTAGATGTTTCTATTAGTGTTGTAGTAACAGTAGATAGTGTTTCTATTAGTGTTGTAGTAACAGTAGATGTTTATATTAGTGTTGTAGTAACAGTAGATGTTTATATTAGTGCTGTAGTAACAGTAGATGTTTCTATTAGTGCTGTAGTAACAGTAGTTAGTGTTTCTATTAGTGCTGTAGTAACAGTAGATAGTGTTTCTATTAGTGTTGTAGTAACAGTAGATGTTTCTATTAGTGTTGTAGTAACAGTAGATAGTGTTTCTATTAGTGTTGTAGTAACAGTAGATGTTTATATTAGTGCTGTAGTAACAGTAGATGTTTCTATTAGTGCTGTAGTAACAGTAGATGTTTATATTAGTGTTGTAGTAACAGTAGATAGTGTTTCTATTAGTGTTGTAGTAACAGTAGATAGTGTTTCTATTTGTGATGTAGTAACAGTAGATGTTTATATTAGTGCTGTAGTAACAGTAGATAGTGTTTCTATTAGTGCTGTAGTAACAGTAGATAGTGTTTCTATTAGTGTTGTAGTAACAGTAGATAGTGTTTCTATTAGTGCTGTAGTAACAGTAGATAGTGTTTATATTAGTGCTGTAGTAACAGTAGATAGTGTTTCTATTAGTGCTTTAGTAACAGTAGATGTTTATATTAGTGTTGTAGTAACAGTAGATAGTGTTTCTATTAGTGCTGTAGTAACAGTAGATGTTTATATTAGTGCTGTAGTAACAGTAGATAGTGTTTATATTAGTGTTGTAGTAACAGTAGATAGTGTTTCTATTAGTGCTGTAGTAACAGTAGATGTTTATATTAGTGCTGTAGTAACAGTAGATAGTGTTTCTATTAGTGTTGTAGTAACAGTAGATGTTTCTATTAGTGCTGTAGTAACAGTAGATGTTTATATTAGTGTTGTAGTAACAGTAGATAGTGTTTCTATTAGTGCTGTAGTAACAGTAGATGTTTATATTAGTGTTGTAGTAACAGTAGATAGTGTTTCTATTAGTGTTGTAGTAACAGTAGATGTTTCTATTAGTGCTGTAGTAACAGTAGATAGTGTTTATATTAGTGTTGTAGTAACAGTAGATAGTGTTTATATTAGTGCTGTAGTAACAGTAGATAGTGTTTCTATTAGTGCTGTAGTAACAGTAGATAGTGTTTATATTAGTGCTGTAGTAACAGTAGATAGTGTTTCTATTAGTGCTGTAGTAACAGTAGATGTTTATATTAGTGCTGTAGTAACAGTAGATGTTTCTATTAGTGCTGTATTAACAGTAGATGTTTCTAGTAGTGCTGTAGTAACAGTAGATAGTGTTTATATTAGTGTTGTAGTAACAGTAGATGTTTATATTAGTGCTGTAGTAACAGTAGATGTTTATATTAGTGCTGTAGTAACAGTAGATAGTGTTTATATTAGTGCTGTAGTAACAGTAGATAGTGTTTATATTAGTGCTGTAGTAACAGTAGATGTTTCTATTAGTGTTGTAGTAACAGTAGATGTTTATATTAGTGTTGTAGTAACAGTAGATGTTTATATTAGTGCTGTAGTAACAGTAGATAGTGTTTCTATTAGTGCTGTAGTAACAGTAGATGTTTATATTAGTGCTGTAGTAACAGTAGATGTTTATATTAGTGCTGTAGTAACAGTAGATAGTGTTTATATTAGTGCTGTAGTAACAGTAGATAGTGTTTATATTAGTGCTGTAGTAACAGTAGATGTTTATATTAGTGCTGTAGTAACAGTAGATGTTTCTATTAGTGTTGTAGTAACAGTAGATGTTTATATTAGTGCTGTAGTAACAGTAGATGTTTATATTAGTGTTGTAGTAACAGTAGATGTTTATATTAGTGCTGTAGTAACAGTAGATAGTGTTTATATTAGTGCTGTAGTAACAGTAGATAGTGTTTATATTAGTGCTGTAGTAACAGTAGATGTTTATATTAGTGTTGTAGTAACAGTAGATAGTGTTTATATTAGTGTTGTAGTAACAGTAGATAGTGTTTATATTAGTGTTGTAGTAACAGTAGATAGTGTTTATATTAGTGCTGTAGTAACAGTAGATAGTGTTTATATTAGTGCTGTAGTAACAGTAGATGTTTCTATTAGTGTTGTAGTAACAGTAGATCGTGTTTATATTAGTGTTGTAGTAACAGTAGATGTTTATATTAGTGTTGTAGTAACAGTAGATGTTTATATTAGTGTTGTAGTAACAGTAGATAGTGTTTCTATTAGTGCTGTAGTAACAGTAGATGTTTATATTAGTGCTGTAGTAACAGTAGATGTTTATATTAGTGCTGTAGTAACAGTAGATAGTGTTTCTATTAGTGTTGTAGTAACAGTAGATGTTTATATTAGTGTTGTAGTAACAGTAGATGTTTATATTAGTGCTGTAGTAACAGTAGATGTTTCTATTAGTGCTGTAGTAACAGTAGATGTTTATATTAGTGTTGTAGTAACAGTAGATAGTGTTTCTATTAGTGTTGTAGTAACAGTAGATAGTGTTTCTATTAGTGCTGTAGTAACAGTAGATGTTTATATTAGTGCTGTAGTAACAGTAGATAGTGTTTCTATTAGTGCTGTAGTAACAGTAGATAGTGTTTCTATTAGTGTTGTAGTAACAGTAGATAGTGTTTCTATTAGTGCTGTAGTAACAGTAGATAGTGTTTATATTAGTGCTGTAGTAACAGTAGATAGTGTTTCTATTAGTGCTGTAGTAACAGTAGATGTTTATATTAGTGCTGTAGTAACAGTAGATGTTTATATTAGTGCTGTAGTAACAGTAGATAGTGTTTATATTAGTGTTGTAGTAACAGTAGATAGTGTTTCTATTAGTGCTGTAGTAACAGTAGATAGTGTTTCTATTAGTGTTGTAGTAACAGTAGATAGTGTTTCTATTAGTGCTGTAGTAACAGTAGATAGTGTTTCTATTAGTGCTGTAGTAACAGTAGATGTTTATATTAGTGCTGTAGTAACAGTAGATAGTGTTTCTATTAGTGTTGTAGTAACAGTAGATGTTTCTATTAGTGCTGTAGTAACAGTAGATGTTTATATTAGTGTTGTAGTAACAGTAGATAGTGTTTCTATTAGTGCTGTAGTAACAGTAGATGTTTATATTAGTGCTGTAGTAACAGTAGATGTTTATATTAGTGTTGTAGTAACAGTAGATAGTGTTTCTATTAGTGTTGTAGTAACAGTAGATGTTTCTATTAGTGCTGTAGTAACAGTAGATAGTGTTTATATTAGTGTTGTAGTAACAGTAGATAGTGTTTATATTAGTGCTGTAGTAACAGTAGATAGTGTTTCTATTAGTGCTGTAGTAACAGTAGATAGTGTTTATATTAGTGCTGTAGTAACAGTAGATAGTGTTTCTATTAGTGCTGTAGTAACAGTTGATGTTTATATTAGTGCTGTAGTAACAGTAGATAGTGTTTCTATTAGTGTTGTAGTAACAGTAGATGTTTCTATTAGTGCTGTATTAACAGTAGATGTTTCTATTAGTGCTGTATTAACAGTAGATGTTTCTAGTAGTGCTGTAGTAACAGTAGATGTTTCTATTAGTGCTGTAGTAACAGTAGATGTTTCTATTAGTGCTGTAGTAACAGTAGATAGTGTTTATATTAGTGTTGTAGTAACAGTAGATGTTTATATTAGTGCTGTAGTAACAGTAGATGTTTATATTAGTGTTGTAGTAACAGTAGATGTTTATATTAGTGTTGTAGTAACAGTAGATGTTTCTATTAGTGCTGTAGTAACAGTAGATGTTTATATTAGTGCTGTAGTAACAGTAGATAGTGTTTATATTAGTGCTGTAGTAACAGTAGATAGTGTTTATATTAGTGCTGTAGTAACAGTAGATGTTTCTATTAGTGTTGTAGTAACAGTAGATGTTTATATTAGTGTTGTAGTAACAGTAGATGTTTCTATTAGTGCTGTAGTAACAGTAGATAGTGTTTATATTAGTGTTGTAGTAACAGTAGATGTTTATATTAGTGTTGTAGTAACAGTAGATGTTTCTATTAGTGTTGTAGTAACAGTAGATGTTTATATTAGTGCTGTAGTAACAGTAGATAATGTTTCTATTAGTGCTGTAGTAACAGTAGATAGTGTTTCTATTAGTGTTGTAGTAACAGTAGATAGTGTTTCTATTAGTGTTGTAGTAACAGTAGATGTTTATATTAGTGTTGTAGTAACAGTAGATGTTTATATTAGTGCTGTAGTAACAGTAGATAGTGTTTCTATTAGTGTTGTAGTAACAGTAGATGTTTCTATTAGTGCTGTAGTAACAGTAGATGTTTATATTAGTGTTGTAGTAACAGTAGATGTTTATATTAGTGCTGTAGTAACAGTAGATGTTTATATTAGTGCTGTAGAAACAGTAGATAGTGTTTATATTAGTGTTGTAGTAACAGTAGATGTTTCTATTAGTGTTGTAGTAACAGTAGATGTTTCTATTAGTGTTGTAGTAACAGTAGATGTTTATATTAGTGTTGTAGTAACAGTAGATGTTTATATTAGTGCTGTAGTAACAGTAGATAGTGTTTATATTAGTGTTGTAGTAACAGTAGATAGTGTTTATATTAGTGCTGTAGTAACAGTAGATAGTGTTTATATTAGTGATGTAGTAACAGTAGATAGTGTTTCTATTAGTGCTGTAGAAACAGTAGATGTTTATATTAGTGTTGTAGTAACAGTAGATGTTTATATTAGTGTTGTAGTAACAGTAGATGTTTATATTAGTGCTGTAGTAACAGTAGATAGTGTTTATATTAGTGTTGTAGTAACAGTAGATAGTGTTTATATTAGTGCTGTAGTAACAGTAGATAGTGTTTATATTAGTGTTGTAGTAACAGTAGATAGTGTTTCTATTAGTGCTGTAGAAACAGTAGATGTTTATATTAGTGCTGTAGTAACAGTAGATGTTTATATTAGTGTTGTAGTAACAGTAGATGTTTCTATTAGTGCTGTAGTAACAGTAGATAGTGTTTATATTATTGTTGTAGTAACAGTAGATGTTTCTATTAGTGCTGTAGTAACAGTAGATAGTGTTTATATTAGTGTTGTAGTAACAGTAGATAGTGTTTCTATTAGTGCTGTAGTAACAGTAGATAGTGTTTCTATTAGTGCTGTAGTAACAGTAGATAGTGTTTCTATTAGTGTTGTAGTAACAGTAGATGTTTCTATTAGTGCTGTAGTAACAGTAGATAGTGTTTCTATTAGTGTTGTAGTAACAGTAGATAGTGTTTCTATTAGTGTTGTAGTAACAGTAGATGTTTATATTAGTGCTGTAGTAACAGTAGATAGTGTTTCTATTAGTGTTGTAGTAACAGTAGATGTTTCTATTAGTGCTGTAGTAACAGTAGATAGTGTTTCTATTAGTGTTGTAGTAACAGTAGATAGTGTTTCTATTAGTGTTGTAGTAACAGTAGATAGTGTTTATATTAGTGCTGTAGTAACAGTAGATGTTTCTATTAGTGTTGTAGTAACAGTAGATAGTGTTTCTATTAGTGCTGTAGTAACAGTAGATAGTGTTTATATTAGTGTTGTAGTAACAGTAGATGTTTCTATTAGTGTTGTAGTAACAGTAGATGTTTCTATTAGTGCTGTAGTAACAGTAGATAGTGTTTCTATTAGTGCTGTAGTAACAGTAGATGTTTCTATTAGTGTTGTAGTAACAGTAGATGTTTATATTAGTGCTGTAGTAACAGTAGATAATGTTTCTATTAGTGCTGTAGTAACAGTAGATAATGTTTCTATTAGTGCTGTAGTAACAGTAGATAGTGTTTATATTAGTGTTGTAGTAACAGTAGATGTTTATATTAGTGCTGTAGTAACAGTAGATAGTGTTTATATTAGTGTTGTAGTAACAGTAGATAGTGTTTCTATTAGTGCTGTAGTAACAGTAGATAGTGTTTCTATTAGTGCTGTAGTAACAGTAGATAGTGTTTCTATTAGTGTTGTAGTAACAGTAGATGTTTCTATTAGTGTTGTAGTAACAGTAGATGTTTATATTAGTGCTGTAGTAACAGTAGATAGTGTTTCTATTAGTGTTGTAGTAACAGTAGATGTTTCTATTAGTGCTGTAGTAACAGTAGATAGTGTTTCTATTAGTGTTGTAGTAACAGTAGATAGTGTTTCTATTAGTGTTGTAGTAACAGTAGATAGTGTTTCTATTAGTGCTGTAGTAACAGTAGATAGTGTTTCTATTAGTGCTGTAGTAACAGTAGATGTTTCTATTAGTGCTGTAGTAACAGTAGATAGTGTTTATATTAGTGCTGTAGTAACAGTAGATAGTGTTTCTATTAGTGTTGTAGTAACAGTAGATGTTTATATTAGTGCTGTAGTAACAGTAGATAGTGTTTCTATTAGTGTTGTAGTAACAGTAGATGTTTCTATTAGTGCTATAGTAACAGTAGATAGTGTTTCTATTAGTGTTGTAGTAACAGTAGATAGTGTTTCTATTAGTGTTGTAGTAACAGTAGATAGTGTTTCTATTAGTGCTGTAGTAACAGTAGATAGTGTTTCTATTAGTGTTGTAGTAACAGTAGATAGTGTTTCTATTAGTGCTGTAGTAACAGTAGATAGTGTTTCTATTAGTGCTGTAGTAACAGTAGATGTTTATATTAGTGCTGTAGTAACAGTAGATAGTGTTTCTATTAGTGTTGTAGTAACAGTAGATGTTTCTATTAGTGCTGTAGTAACAGTAGATGTTTATATTAGTGTTGTAGTAACAGTAGATAGTGTTTCTATTAGTGCTGTAGTAACAGTAGATGTTTATATTAGTGCTGTAGTAACAGTAGATGTTTATATTAGTGTTGTAGTAACAGTAGATAGTGTTTCTATTAGTGTTGTAGTAACAGTAGATGTTTCTATTAGTGCTGTAGTAACAGTAGATAGTGTTTATATTAGTGTTGTAGTAACAGTAGATAGTGTTTATATTAGTGCTGTAGTAACAGTAGATAGTGTTTCTATTAGTGCTGTAGTAACAGTAGATAGTGTTTATATTAGTGCTGTAGTAACAGTAGATAGTGTTTCTATTAGTGCTGTAGTAACAGTAGATGTTTATATTAGTGCTGTAGTAACAGTAGATAGTGTTTCTATTAGTGTTGTAGTAACAGTAGATGTTTCTATTAGTGCTGTATTAACAGTAGATGTTTCTATTAGTGCTGTATTAACAGTAGATGTTTCTAGTAGTGCTGTAGTAACAGTAGATGTTTCTATTAGTGCTGTAGTAACAGTAGATGTTTCTATTAGTGCTGTAGTAACAGTAGATAGTGTTTATATTAGTGTTGTAGTAACAGTAGATGTTTATATTAGTGCTGTAGTAACAGTAGATGTTTATATTAGTGTTGTAGTAACAGTAGATGTTTATATTAGTGTTGTAGTAACAGTAGATGTTTCTATTAGTGCTGTAGTAACAGTAGATGTTTATATTAGTGCTGTAGTAACAGTAGATAGTGTTTATATTAGTGCTGTAGTAACAGTAGATAGTGTTTATATTAGTGCTGTAGTAACAGTAGATGTTTCTATTAGTGTTGTAGTAACAGTAGATGTTTATATTAGTGTTGTAGTAACAGTAGATGTTTATATTAGTGCTGTAGTAACAGTAGATAATGTTTCTATTAGTGCTGTAGTAACAGTAGATAGTGTTTCTATTAGTGTTGTAGTAACAGTAGATAGTGTTTCTATTAGTGTTGTAGTAACAGTAGATGTTTATATTAGTGTTGTAGTAACAGTAGATGTTTATATTAGTGCTGTAGTAACAGTAGATAGTGTTTCTATTAGTGTTGTAGTAACAGTAGATGTTTCTATTAGTGCTGTAGTAACAGTAGATGTTTATATTAGTGTTGTAGTAACAGTAGATGTTTATATTAGTGCTGTAGTAACAGTAGATGTTTATATTAGTGCTGTAGAAACAGTAGATAGTGTTTATATTAGTGTTGTAGTAACAGTAGATGTTTCTATTAGTGTTGTAGTAACAGTAGATGTTTCTATTAGTGTTGTAGTAACAGTAGATGTTTCTATTAGTGCTGTAGTAACAGTAGATAGTGTTTCTATTAGTGTTGTAGTAACAGTAGATAGTGTTTCTATTAGTGTTGTAGTAACAGTAGATGTTTATATTAGTGCTGTAGTAACAGTAGATAGTGTTTCTATTAGTGTTGTAGTAACAGTAGATGTTTCTATTAGTGCTGTAGTAACAGTAGATAGTGTTTCTATTAGTGTTGTAGTAACAGTAGATAGTGTTTCTATTAGTGTTGTAGTAACAGTAGATAGTGTTTATATTAGTGCTGTAGTAACAGTAGATGTTTCTATTAGTGTTGTAGTAACAGTAGATAGTGTTTCTATTAGTGCTGTAGTAACAGTAGATAGTGTTTATATTAGTGTTGTAGTAACAGTAGATGTTACTATTAGTGTTGTAGTAACAGTAGATGTTTCTATTAGTGCTGTAGTAACAGTAGATAGTGTTTCTATTAGTGCTGTAGTAACAGTAGATGTTTCTATTAGTGTTGTAGTAACAGTAGATGTTTATATTAGTGCTGTAGTAACAGTAGATAATGTTTCTATTAGTGCTGTAGTAACAGTAGATAATGTTTCTATTAGTGCTGTAGTAACAGTAGATAGTGTTTATATTAGTGTTGTAGTAACAGTAGATGTTTATATTAGTGTTGTAGTAACAGTAGATGTTTCTATTAGTGCTGTAGTAACAGTAGATAGTGTTTCTATTAGTGTTGTAGTAACAGTAGATAGTGTTTCTATTAGTGTTGTAGTAACAGTAGATGTTTATATTAGTGCTGTAGTAACAGTAGATAGTGTTTCTATTAGTGTTGTAGTAACAGTAGATGTTTCTATTAGTGCTGTAGTAACAGTAGATAGTGTTTCTATTAGTGCTGTAGTAACAGTAGATAGTGTTTCTATTAGTGTTGTAGTAACAGTAGATGTTTCTATTAGTGCTGTAGTAACAGTAGATAGTGTTTCTATTAGTGTTGTAGTAACAGTAGATAGTGTTTCTATTAGTGTTGTAGTAACAGTAGATGTTTATATTAGTGCTGTAGTAACAGTAGATAGTGTTTCTATTAGTGTTGTAGTAACAGTAGATGTTTCTATTAGTGCTGTAGTAACAGTAGATAGTGTTTCTATTAGTGTTGTAGTAACAGTAGATAGTGTTTCTATTAGTGTTGTAGTAACAGTAGATAGTGTTTCTATTAGTGCTGTAGTAACAGTAGATAGTGTTTCTATTAGTGCTGTAGTAACAGTAGATGTTTCTATTAGTGCTGTAGTAACAGTAGATAGTGTTTATATTAGTGCTGTAGTAACAGTAGATAGTGTTTCTATTAGTGTTGTAGTAACAGTAGATGTTTATATTAGTGCTGTAGTAACAGTAGATAGTGTTTCTATTAGTGTTGTAGTAACAGTAGATGTTTCTATTAGTGCTGTAGTAACAGTAGATAGTGTTTCTATTAGTGTTGTAGTAACAGTAGATAGTGTTTCTATTAGTGTTGTAGTAACAGTAGATAGTGTTTCTATTAGTGCTGTAGTAACAGTAGATAGTGTTTCTATTAGTGTTGTAGTAACAGTAGATAGTGTTTCTATTAGTGCTGTAGTAACAGTAGATAGTGTTTCTATTAGTGCTGTAGTAACAGTAGATGTTTATATTAGTGCTGTAGTAACAGTAGATAGTGTTTCTATTAGTGTTGTAGTAACAGTAGATGTTTCTATTAGTGCTGTAGTAACAGTAGATGTTTATATTAGTGTTGTAGTAACAGTAGATAGTGTTTCTATTAGTGTTGTAGTAACAGTAGATGTTTCTATTAGTGCTGTAGTAACAGTAGATAGTGTTTATATTAGTGTTGTAGTAACAGTAGATAGTGTTTATATTAGTGCTGTAGTAACAGTAGATAGTGTTTCTATTAGTGCTGTAGTAACAGTAGATAGTGTTTATATTAGTGCTGTAGTAACAGTAGATAGTGTTTCTATTAGTGCTGTAGTAACAGTAGATGTTTATATTAGTGCTGTAGTAACAGTAGATAGTGTTTCTATTAGTGTTGTAGTAACAGTAGATGTTTCTATTAGTGCTGTATTAACAGTAGATGTTTCTATTAGTGCTGTATTAACAGTAGATGTTTCTAGTAGTGCTGTAGTAACAGTAGATGTTTCTATTAGTGCTGTAGTAACAGTAGATGTTTCTATTAGTGCTGTAGTAACAGTAGATAGTGTTTATATTAGTGTTGTAGTAACAGTAGATGTTTATATTAGTGCTGTAGTAACAGTAGATGTTTATATTAGTGTTGTAGTAACAGTAGATGTTTATATTAGTGTTGTAGTAACAGTAGATGTTTCTATTAGTGCTGTAGTAACAGTAGATGTTTATATTAGTGCTGTAGTAACAGTAGATAGTGTTTATATTAGTGCTGTAGTAACAGTAGATAGTGTTTATATTAGTGCTGTAGTAACAGTAGATGTTTCTATTAGTGTTGTAGTAACAGTAGATGTTTATATTAATGTTGTAGTAACAGTAGATGTTTCTATTAGTGCTGTAGTAACAGTAGATAGTGTTTATATTAGTGTTGTAGTAACAGTAGATGTTTATATTAGTGTTGTAGTAACAGTAGATGTTTCTATTAGTGTTGTCGTAACAGTAGATGTTTATATTAGTGCTGTAGTAACAGTAGATAATGTTTCTATTAGTGCTGTAGTAACAGTAGATAGTGTTTCTATTAGTGTTGTAGTAACAGTAGATAGTGTTTCTATTAGTGTTGTAGTAACAGTAGATGTTTATATTAGTGTTGTAGTAACAGTAGATGTTTATATTAGTGCTGTAGTAACAGTAGATAGTGTTTATATTAGTGTTGTAGTAACAGTAGATGTTTCTATTAGTGCTGTAGTAACAGTAGATGTTTATATTAGTGTTGTAGTAACAGTAGATGTTTATATTAGTGCTGTAGTAACAGTAGATGTTTATATTAGTGCTGTAGAAACAGTAGATAGTGTTTATATTGGTGTTGTTGTAACAGTAGATGTTTCTATTAGTGTTGTAGTAACAGTAGATGTTTCTATTAGTGTTGTAGTAACAGTAGATGTTTATATTAGTGTTGTAGTAACAGTAGATGTTTATATTAGTGCTGTAGTAACAGTAGATAGTGTTTATATTAGTGTTGTAGTAACAGTAGATAGTGTTTATATTAGTGCTGTAGTAACAGTAGATAGTGTTTATATTAGTGATGTAGTAACAGTAGATAGTGTTTCTATTAGTGCTGTAGAAACAGTAGATGTTTATATTAGTGTTGTAGTAACAGTAGATGTTTATATTAGTGTTGTAGTAACAGTAGATGTTTATATTAGTGCTGTAGTAACAGTAGATAGTGTTTATATTAGTGTTGTAGTAACAGTAGATAGTGTTTATATTAGTGCTGTAGTAACAGTAGATAGTGTTTATATTAGTGTTGTAGTAACAGTAGATAGTGTTTCTATTAGTGCTGTAGAAACAGTAGATGTTTATATTAGTGCTGTAGTAACAGTAGATGTTTATATTAGTGTTGTAGTAACAGTAGATGTTTCTATTAGTGCTGTAGTAACAGTAGATAGTGTTTATATTAGTGTTGTAGTAACAGTAGATGTTTCTATTAGTGCTGTAGTAACAGTAGATAGTGTTTATATTAGTGTTGTAGTAACAGTAGATAGTGTTTCTATTAGTGCTGTAGTAACAGTAGATAGTGTTTCTATTAGTGCTGTAGTAACAGTAGATAGTGTTTCTATTAGTGTTGTAGTAACAGTAGATGTTTCTATTAGTGCTGTAGTAACAGTAGATAGTGTTTCTATTAGTGTTGTAGTAACAGTAGATAGTGTTTCTATTAGTGTTGTAGTAACAGTAGATGTTTATATTAGTGCTGTAGTAACAGTAGATAGTGTTTCTATTAGTGTTGTAGTAACAGTAGATGTTTCTATTAGTGCTGTAGTAACAGTAGATAATGTTTCTATTAGTGTTGTAGTAACAGTAGATAGTGTTTCTATTAGTGTTGTAGTAACAGTAGATAGTGTTTATATTAGTGCTGTAGTAACAGTAGATGTTTCTATTAGTGTTGTAGTAACAGTAGATAGTGTTTCTATTAGTGCTGTAGTAACAGTAGATAGTGTTTATATTAGTGTTGTAGTAACAGTAGATGTTTCTATTAGTGTTGTAGTAACAGTAGATGTTTCTATTAGTGCTGTAGTAACAGTAGATAGTGTTTCTATTAGTGCTGTAGTAACAGTAGATGTTTCTATTAGTGTTGTAGTAACAGTAGATGTTTATATTAGTGCTGTAGTAACAGTAGATAATGTTTCTATTAGTGCTGTAGTAACAGTAGATAATGTTTCTATTAGTGCTGTAGTAACAGTAGATAGTGTTTATATTAGTGTTGTAGTAACAGTAGATGTTTATATTAGTGCTGTAGTAACAGTAGATAGTGTTTATATTAGTGTTGTAGTAACAGTAGATAGTGTTTCTATTAGTGCTGTAGTAACAGTAGATAGTGTTTCTATTAGTGCTGTAGTAACAGTAGATAGTGTTTCTATTAGTGTTGTAGTAACAGTAGATGTTTCTATTAGTGCTGTAGTAACAGTAGATAGTGTTTCTATTAGTGTTGTAGTAACAGTAGATAGTGTTTCTATTAGTGTTGTAGTAACAGTAGATGTTTATATTAGTGCTGTAGTAACAGTAGATAGTGTTTCTATTAGTGTTGTAGTAACAGTAGATGTTTCTATTAGTGCTGTAGTAACAGTAGATAGTGTTTCTATTAGTGTTGTAGTAACAGTAGATAGTGTTTCTATTAGTGTTGTAGTAACAGTAGATAGTGTTTCTATTAGTGCTGTAGTAACAGTAGATAGTGTTTCTATTAGTGCTGTAGTAACAGTAGATGTTTCTATTAGTGCTGTAGTAACAGTAGATAGTGTTTATATTAGTGCTGTAGTAACAGTAGATAGTGTTTCTATTAGTGTTGTAGTAACAGTAGATGTTTCTATTAGTGCTGTAGTAACAGTAGATAGTGTTTCTATTAGTGCTGTAGTAACAGTAGATAGTGTTTATATTAGTGTTGTAGTAACAGTAGATAGTGTTTCTATTAGTGCTGTAGTAACAGTAGATAGTGTTTCTATTAGTGCTGTAGTAACAGTAGATAGTGTTTATATTAGTGCTGTAGTAACAGTAGATAGTGTTTATATTAGTGCTGTAGTAACATCAACATCAAATAACAACAACTTCACGATAATCCCTACATCTCATTATGATAATCACTACATCTCATTATGATAATCCCTACATCTCATTATGATAATCCCTACATCTCATTATGATAATCCCTACATCTCATTATGATAATCCCTACATCCCATTATGATAATCCCTACATCTCATTATGATAATCTCTACATCTCATTATGATAATCCCTACATCTCATTATGATAATCCCTACATCTCATTATGATAATCCCTACATCTCATTATCATAATCCCTACATCTCATTATGATAATCCCTACATCTCATTATGATAATCCCTACATCTCATTATGATAATCCCTACATCTCATTATGATAATCCCTACATCTCATTTTGATAGCGTACTGAACATTATGATAATCACTACGTCTCATTATAATAACCACTACGTCGCCTTATGATAATCACTACGTCTCATTACGATAATCAACACATCTCATTATGATAATCACTACGTCTCATTATGATAATCACTACATCTAATTATGATAATCACTACATCTAATTATGATAATCACTACATCTAATTACGATAATCACTACATCTAATTATGATAATCACTACATCTTATTATGATAGCTAACTATACGTTATGATAATCACTTCATCTCATGTTTATAGCGTACTGTACATTATGATAATCACTTCATCTCATGTTGATAAGTGGTGAAGCTTTCGCTATTCAATTTGGTTACAAGAACCTGCAGTATAATGCCAAATGGCAAAAAAAACAATGAAATGCTGTTTACAAAACGTGTGGAATTATCATAACAGATGCTATCGCATTCTGCATCTAACTTCATCCCACATTTGAAAAAGGTCAGTTAGGCTAGCTAGCTAACAACACTACAATGTGGTTAGACTAATAGTAGTCTGTTTAGCAGATGCTATCGCATTCTGCATCTAACTTCATCCCACATTTGAAAAAGGTCAGTTAGGCTAGCTAGCTAACAACACTACAATGTGGTTAGACTAATAGTAGTCTGTTTAGCAGATGCTATCGCATTCTGCATCTAACTTCATCCCACATTTGAAAAAGGTCAGTTAGGCTAGCTAGCTAACAACACTACAATGTGGTTAGACTAATAGTAGTCTGTTTAGCAGATGCTATCGCATTCTGCATCTAACCGACATTTGAAAACTCACCTGCGAAAAGGTCAGTTAGGCTAGCTAGCTAACAACACTACAATGTGGTTAGACTAATAGTAGTCTGTTTAGCAGATGCTAGTTTGATATAGCTAGCTTTCCTGTGTGTCATCTTTTAGCTAACCCGGAAATGTATTACTGTCAAATATTTAGTGAAAGGTTAATAAGAGGTGGGTTGTCAGAAAGCTAGGTCTACTTGTTAGCAGAGATGAATTACATCTTGGCGATTTACATATCACTCTGAGATGTAATATTCTTTCTGTTGTAACCTGGTCCTAGGAAGTAACTTAGTGTAAAATGAGAGTTCAAAGCATGGAATTTCTTGGGCATTTCTGCTGATTAATCACATAGATCTATACATATTTGTGTTTGTGTCCTTGTATTTCCATCTCAAGTCAGCAGCAACTATCCATCGTGTTGTTTGTCTGCTGAATTCTACAAAACAAAGGTGACCAGCTCAGGGACAGAAGGACAGAGCAGCATTGACTCATTCTTGACCACCAAAGGTGTCCATGTTTACAGCCAGGGCCACCCGCAGGCAGAAGGCCATAACAGAGGCTATACTGCAAGACTTGATCATGTCCTGCAACCTGCCTGTGTCCTTAGTGGACAAGCCCTTCACTTTAGGCATTTCATGTCCGTGGTAGATGATAACATATAGACCAGTAAGTATGTCCTCGTTGACCAGGCGACCTGCACGACTGAACAAAGAGGCTACAATTACAAGATTTATAATCTCCACCCGGCACAGCCAGAAGAGGACTGGCCACCCCTCAGAGCCTGGTTCCTCTCTAGGTTTATAATCTCCACCCGGCACAGCCAGAAGAGGACCGGCCGCCCCTCAGAGCCTGGTTCCTCTCTAGGTTTATAATCTCCACCCCTCATAGCCTGGTTCCTCTCTAGGTTTATAATCTCCCCCCGGCACAGCCAGAAGAGGACTGGCCACCCCTCAGAGCCTGGTTCCTCTCTAGGTTTTTTCCTAGGTTTTGGCCTTTCTAGGGAGTTTTTCCTAGCCACCGTGCTTCTACACCTGCATTGCTTGTTGTTTGGGGGTTTTAGGCTGGGTTTCTGTACAGCACTTTGAGACATCAGCTGATGTAAAACATGTTGATTTGATTTTGACAATCCAAAGTGCCCTAGAGAGAAGACAGAGGACCTGTCACTGTAGATATATGGACTGACGGAACCACGATGGCCTTCATGGGAGTAACGGGCCCATTTTTAAAAATGTTTATTTTACCTTTATTTAACGAGGCAAGTCAGTTAAGAACAAATTCTTATTTTCAATGACGGCCTAGGAACAGTGGGTTAACTGCCTGTTCAGGGGCAGAACGACAGATTTGTACCTTGTCAGCTCGGGGATTTGAACTTGCAACCTTCCGGTTATGAGTCTAGCACTCTAACCACTAGGCTACCCTCCCGCCCCCCTCTAACCACTAGGCTACCCTGCCGCTCCCCCTCTAATCACTAGGCTACCTTGCCGCCTCTACGCTCTAACCACTAGGCTACCCTGCCGCCTCAACGCTCTAACCACTAGGCTACCTTGCCGCCTCTACGCTCTAACCACTAGGCTACCCTGCCGCTCCCCCTCTAACCACTAGGCTACCCTGCCGCCTCTACGCTCTAACCACTAGGCTACCCTGCCGCCTCTACGCTCTAAACACTAGGCTACCCTACCGCCTCAACACTCTAACCACTAGGCTACCATGCCGCCTCTACGCTCTAACCACTAGGCTACCCTGCCGCCTCTACACTCTAACCACTAGGCTACCCTACCACCTCTACACTCTAACCACTAGGCTACCCTACCACCTCTACACTCTAACCACTAGGCTACCCTGCCACCTCTACACTCTAACCACTAGGCTACCCTGCCTCCTCTACACTCTAACCACTAGGCTACCCTGCCACCTCTACACTCTAACCACTAGGCTACCCTGCCTCCTCTACACTCTAACCACTAGGCTACCCTACCACCTCTACACTCTAACCACTAGGCTACCCTGCCACCTCCACACTCTAACCACTAGGCTACCCTGCCGCCTCTACGCTCTAACCACTAGGCTACCCTGCCTCCTCTACACTCTAACCACTAGGCTACCCTGCCGTCTCTACACTCTAACCACTAGGCTACCCTGCCGTCTCTACACTCTAACAACTAGGCTACCCTGCCGCCTCTACGCTCTAACCACTAGACTACCCTGCCACCTCTACACTCTAACCACTAGGCTACCCTGCCTCCTCTACACTCTAACCACTAGGCTACCCTACCACCTCTACACTCTAACCACTAGGCTACCCTGCCACCTCTACACTCTAACCACTAGGCTACCCTGCCATCTCTACACTCTAACCACTAGGCTACCCTGCCACCTCTACACTCTAACCACTAGGCTACCCTGCCGCCTCTACGCTCTAACCACTAGACTACACTGCCACCTCTACACTCTAACCACTAGGCTACCCTGCCACCTCTACACTCTAACCAATAGGCTACCCTACCACCTCTACACTCTAACCACTAGTCTACCCTACCACCTCTACACTCTAACCACTAGTCTACCCTGCCACCCCATTACATGGTCCACGGAAGAGAAATGAACTCCTATTGGTGGAGACAGTTCTGTTGAGCTGTGATAGACTCACAGGGTCACACCCTGGGGGGGGGAGAGAATCAGCAATACAATGTAAAGTAATATGTGATCATTTTGACATCACTGCTTCACAGTGTGTTTCCCCAAAGCAAGCGATGATGATGATGATGGTGATGATATTGATATTGATGATGATGATGGTGATGATATTGATGATGATGATGGTGATGATGATGATGGTGATGATGATGATGATGGTGATGATGGTGATGATATTGATATTGATGATGATATTGATATTGATGATGATTATGATATTGATGATGATGATGATGATGATGATGATGATGATGGTGATGGTGATGATGATATTGATATTGATGATGATGATGATGTGGATAACCCCAGCATACGGGAATAATTTGGTGAAGAGTACAATGCTGAGGTAGAAGCTATCCAAACCAACTGTAATAATTTGATGAAGAGTACAATGCTGAGGTAGAAGCTATCCAAACCAACTGTAATAATTTGATGAAGAGTACAATGCTGAGGTAGAAGCTATCCAAACCAACTGTAATAATTTGATGAAGAGTACAATGCTGAGGTAGAAGCTATCCAAACCAACTGTAATAATTTGGTGAAGAGTACAATGCTGAGGTAGAAGCTATCCAAACCAACTGTAATAATTTGGTGAAGAGTACAATGCTGAGGTAGAAGCTATCCAAACCAACTGTAATAATTTGGTGAAGAGTACAATGCTGAGGTAGAAGCTATCCAAACCAACTGTAATAATTTGGTGAAGAGTACAATGCTGAGGTAGAAGCTATCCAAACCAACTGTAATAATTTGGTGAAGAGTACAATGCTGAGGTAGAAGCTATCCAAACCAACTGTAATAATTTGGTGAAGAGTACAATGCTGAGGTAGAAGCTATCCAAACCAACTGTAATAATTTGGTGAAGAGTACAATGCTGAGGTAGAAGCTATCCAAACCAACTGTAATAATTTGGTGAAGAGTACAATGCTGAGGTAGAAGCTATCCAAACCAACTGTAATAATTTGGTGAAGAGTACAATGCTGAGGTAGAAGCTATCCAAACCAACTGTAATAATTTGGTGAAGAGTACAATGCTGAGGTAGAAGCTATCCAAACCAACTGTAATAATTTGGTGAAGAGTACAATGCTGATGTAGAAGCTATCCAAACCAACTGTAATATTTTGGTGAAGAGTACAATGCTGAGGTAGAAGCTATCCAAACCAACTGTAATAATTTGGCGAAGAGTACAATGCTGAGGTAGAAGCTATCCAAACCAACTGTAATAATTTGGTGAAGAGTACAATGCTGATGTAGAAGCTATCCAAACCAACTGTAATATTTTGGTGAAGAGTACAATGCTGAGGTAGAAGCTATCCAAACCAACTGTAATAATTTGGTGCAGAGTACAATGCTGAGGTAGAAGCTATCCAAACCACCTGTAATAATTTGGTGAAGAGTACAATGCTGAGGTAGAAGCTATCCAAACCACCTGTAATAATTTGGTGAAGAGTACAATGCTGATGTAGAAGCTATCCAAACCAACTGTAATATTTTGGTGAAGAGTACAATGCTGAGGTAGAAGCTATCCAAACCAACTGTAATAATTTGGTGAAGAGTACAATGCTGAGGTAGAAGCTATCCAAACCAACTGTAATAATTTGGTGAAGAGTACAATGCTGATGTAGAAGCTATCCAAACCAACTGTAATAATTTGGTGAAGAGTACAATGCTGATGTAGAAGCTATCCAAACCAACTGTAATAATTTGGTGAAGAGTACAATGCTGATGTAGAAGCTATCCAAACCAACTGTAATAATTTGGTGAAGAGTACAATGCTGAGGTAGAAGCTATCCAAACCAACTGTAATAATTTGGTGAAGAGTACAATGCTGAGGTAGAAGCTATCCAAACCAACTGTAATAATTTGGTGAAGAGTACAATGCTGAGGTAGAAGCTATCCAAACCAACTGTAATAATTTGGTGAAGAGTACAATGCTGAGGTAGAAGCTATCCAAACCAACTGTAATAATTTGGTGAAGAGTACAATGCTGAGGTAGAAGCTATCCAAACCAACTGTAATAATTTGGTGAAGAGTACAATGCTGAGGTAGAAGCTATCCAAACCAACTGTAATAATTTGGTGAAGAGTACAATGCTGAGGTAGAAGCTATCCAAACCAACTGTAATAATTTGGTGAAGAGTACAATGCTGAGGTAGAAGCTATCCAAACCAACTGTAATAATTTGGTGAAGAGTACAATGCTGAGGTAGAAGCTATCCAAACCAACTGTAATAATTTGGTGAAGAGTACAATGCTGAGGTAGAAGCTATCCAAACCAACTGTAATAATTTGATGAAGAGTACAATGCTGATGTAGAAGCTATCCAAACCAACTGCCAGGCAGCAGAGCTTACAGTGATTTGCCCCCCGTTCATTACAACTGGTGATTAAGAGATGGACTAAAGGACACACTAAACAAATCATAAACAGTGTGATGGCTGAGGTAACTCAACTTTACAGCTTTACTATATACTACCTGTGGTCTGAAAGAATACATTTTGAAGCTGAATTCGGAGTCAAATCAAATCAAAACAACATTTTTATTTGGTCACATACACGTGGTTTAGCAGATGTTAATGCGAGTGTAGCGAAATGCTTGTGCTTCTAATTCCGACAACGCAGTAATAACCAACGAGTAATCTAACCTAACAATTCCACAGCTACTTCCTTATACACACAAGTGTAAAGGGATAAAGAATATGTACATAAAGAATGAGTGAATGGTATTATCCCTGCTGCTGTGTCTACCAGATGGAGTTCCACCCTCCGGCTTGTTAAAACCGTCACCGATCTGAATCAACAAAGCCTCAATAGTCTACTTGAAGCCCAAGGACACAAGGAGCTCTGTTTATCACCAAGAGAATGGAGACAGCTATTGGAGTTAGTGGACATTTTTTGGACCCCGTTTTGTCTAGGCCACTGACCTTACTCAGGGGGAGAAAGCTGTGACACTCAGTGCTGCCCTTCCTTGTGCGCTGTCACTCAATTTCCATCTGCCAAGTATTCCCGAGCACAAGCTCGTCACCTTTTCAGTCTAGTGAAAGCACTGTAGCAGTCACTCAAACACCAGATTCCAGGGGGCGGGGGGGGGGGGGGGGGGGTTGTTTGTGAATGTTAGAATGGAGTACTCGGATGAACAGGCAACAAAAACTTCCATTTTGGTGACAATGTAATACATAATGAGGTGCTGGATCCATCTGTCTGCCTGTTCTGACTTGATCGTGATGTCCTCATGACCACGTGAAGATAAAGCTGAATTGAAGGAGAGTCTGATTGGTGGGGTACGATACGTGAAGATAAAGCTGAATTGAAGGAGAGTCTGATTGGTGGGGTACGATACGTGAAGATAAAGCTGAATTGAAGGAGAGTCTGATTGGTGGGGTACGATACGTGAAGATAAAGCTGAATTGAAGGAGAGTCTGATTGGTGGGGTACGATACGTGAAGATAAAGCTGAATTGAAGGAGAGTCTGATTGGTGGGGTACGATACGTGAAGATAAAGCTGAATTGAAGGAGAGTCTGATTGGTGGGGTACGATACGTGAAGATAAAGCTGAATTGAAGGAGAGTCTGATTGGTGGGGTACGATACGTGAAGATAAAGCTGAATTGAAGGAGAGTCTGATTGGTGGGGTACGATACGTGAAGATAAAGCTGAATTGAAGGAGAGTCTGATTGGTGGGTTACGATACATGAAGATAAAGCTGAATTGAAGGAGAGTCTGATTGGTGGGGTACGATACGTGAAGATAAAGCTGAATTGAAGGAGAGTCTGATTGGTGGGGTACGATACGTGAAGATAAAGCTGAATTGAAGGAGAGTCTGATTGGTGGGGTACGATACGTGAAGATAAAGCTGAATTGAAGGAGAGTCTGATTGGTGGGTTACGATACATGAAGATAAAGCTGAATTGAAGGAGAGTCTGATTGGTGGGGTACGATACGTGAAGATAAAGCTGAATTGAAGGAGAGTCTGATTGGTGGGGTACGATACGTGAAGATAAAGCTGAATTGAAGGAGAGTCTGATTGGTGGGGTACGATACGTGAAGATAAAGCTGAATTGAAGGAGAGTCTGATTGGTGGGGTACGATACGTGAAGATAAAGCTGAATTGAAGAAGAGTCTGATTGGTGGGGTACGATACGTGAAGATAAAGCTGAATTGAAGGAGAGTCTGATTGGTGGGTTACGATACATGAAGATAAAGCTGAATTGAAGGAGAGTCTGATTGGTGGGGTACGATACGTGAAGATAAAGCTGAATTGAAGGAGAGTCTGATTGGTGGGGTACGATACGTGAAGATAAAGCTGAATTAAAGGAGAGTCTGATTGGTGGGGTACGATACGTGAAGATAAAGCTGAATTGAAGGAGAGTCTGATTGGTGGGTTACGATACATGAAGATAAAGCTGAATTGAAGGAGAGTCTGATTGGTGGGGTACGATACGTGAAGATAAAGCTGAATTGAAGGAGAGTCTGATTGGTGGGGTACGATACGTGAAGATAAAGCTGAATTGAAGGAGAGTCTGATTGGTGGGGTACGATACGTGAAGATAAAGCTGAATTGAAGGAGAGTCTGATTGGTGGGGTACGATACGTGAAGATAAAGCTGAATTGAAGGAGAGTCTGATTGGTGGGGTACGATACGTGAAGATAAAGCTGAATCGAAGGAGAGTCTGATTGGTGGGGTACGATACGTGAAGATAAAGCTGAATTGAAGGAGAGTCTGATTGGTGGGGTACGATACGTGAAGATAAAGCTGAATTGAAGGAGAGTCTGATTGGTGGGGTACGATACGTGAAGATAAAGCTGAATTGAAGGAGAGTCTGATTGGTGGGGTACGATACGTGAAGATAAAGCTGAATTGAAGGAGAGTCTGATTGGTGGGGTACGATACGTGAAGATAAAGCTGAATTGAAGGAGAGTCTGATTGGTGGGGTACGATACGTGAAGATAAAGCTGAATTGAAGGAGAGTCTGATTGGTGGGGTACGATACGTGAAGATAAAGCTGAATTGAAGGAGAGTCTGATTGGTGGGGTACGATACGTGAAGATAAAGCTGAATTGAAGGAGAGTCTGATTGGTGGGGTACGATACGTGAAGATAAAGCTGAATTGAAGGAGAGTCTGATTGGTGGGGTACGATACGTGAAGATAAAGCTGAATTGAAGGAGAGTCTGATTGGTGGGGTACGATACGTGAAGATAAAGCTGAATTGAAGGAGAGTCTGATTGGTGGGGTACGATACGTGAAGATAAAGCTGAATTGAAGGAGAGTCTGATTGGTGGGGTACGATACGTGAAGATAAAGCTGAATTGAAGGAGAGTCTGATTGGTGGGGTACGATACGTGAAGATAAAGCTGAATTGAAGGAGAGTCTGATTGGTGGGGTACGATACGTGAAGATAAAGCTGAATTGAAGGAGAGTCTGATTGGTGGGGTACGATACGTGAAGATAAAGCTGAATTGAAGGAGAGTCTGATTGGTGGGGTACGATACGTGAAGATAAAGCTGAATTGAAGGAGAGTCTGATTGGTGGGGTACGATACGTGAAGATAAAGCTGAATTGAAGGAGAGTCTGATTGGTGGGGTACGATACGTGAAGATAAAGCTGAATTGAAGGAGAGTCTGATTGGTGGGGTACGATACGTGAAGATAAAGCTGAATTGAAGAAGAGTCTGATTGGTGGGGTACGATACGTGAAGATAAAGCTGAATTGAAGGAGAGTCTGATTGGTGGGGTACGATACGTGAAGATAAAGCTGAATTGAAGGAGAGTCTGATTGGTGGGGTACGATACGTGAAGATAAAGCTGAATTGAAGGAGAGTCTGATTGGTGGGGTACGATACATTGCAACAATGCAATATTTTCTATGTCACTTGCAATTCAAAATAATAATGATTTGTTTTTTTTTTCATGTATAATGTTTATTGTTATATTCTGGATTAGATACATTATTTTATAGATTTCTTTATTTTTTTCTCCAGACCTTGTTTTGTCTGAGGCACGGAAAAGTCACTGTTACGCAGAGCAGTAGCGGAGAGGAAGAACACCTGGAGAAACCTCCAGAATGTTCTCTGACTACAGCAGCAAGAAGAAAAAAAAGAGACATGAAGTCATCTTCAGAGCAGAGATTCTTCACTACATTGAAGTATCTTCTGATGGAAATGAAGTTGATTTGCTTGGACTTGGGGGGGGGGGGGGTCCATGCAAAATACTTTTCAAGGCTCAAGCAGGTAGCAATGACAGTGTTGGCTGTGCCAGCCCCCAGCACCCCCCAGTGGGGAGAGTGTTTAGTTGGCTGTGCCAGCCCCCAGCACCCCCAGTGGGGAGAGTGTTTAGTTGGCTGTGCCAGCCCCCAGCACCCCCAGTGGGGAGAGTGTTTAGTTGGCTGTGCCAGCCCCCAGCACCCCCCAGTGGGGAGAGTGTTTAGTTGGCTGTGCCAGCCCCCAGCACCCCCAGTGGGGAGAGTGTTTAGTTGGCTGTGCCAGCCCCCAGCACCCCCCAGTGGGGAGAGTGTTTAGTTGGCTGTGCCAGCCCCCAGCACCCCCCAGTGGGGAGAGTGTTTAGTTGGCTGTGCCAGCCCCCAGCACCCCCCAGTGGGGAGAGTGTTTAGTTGGCTGTGCCAGCCCCCAGCACCCCCCAGTGGGGAGAGTGTTTAGTTGGCTGTGCCAGCCCCCAGCACCCCCCAGTGGGGAGAGTGTTTAGTTGGCTGTGCCAGCCCCCAGCACCCCCAGTGGGGAGAGTGTTTAGTTGGCTGTGCCAGCCCCCAGCACCCCCCAGTGGGGAGAGTGTTTAGTTGGCTGTGCCAGCCCCCAGCACCCCCCAGTGGGGAGAGTGTTTAGTTGGCTGTGCCAGCCCCCAGCACCCCCCAGTGGGGAGAGTGTTTAGTTGGCTGTGCCAGCCCCCAGCACCCCCCAGTGGGGAGAGTGTTTAGTCATGGAGGCCTCATCATGTGCCCTCATCGTGCCGGGCTCAGTGCAGGAACGCTGACAAACTTGATCTTTCTGAAATGCCACCTGTCCGCAACATACATGTTCTCTGTCTAAAGGGGGGCCACAACAGGATGTAATTTACTACTTGTTACAGGAGATTATATTTCTGTTAAAGTGTCCAGGTCAGGAAGTGTATTTTATGGATAAAAAGTCATTACGTTTGATATTCATAGGACACTTTAGTAGTGCAGTTATTGAATAGTTGTCAGTCATTTTGGTTTACATTCATGCTTGTCATTTATCTTCCCTCACCTACAGATTTTCTGTTTGTGTGATTGAATGAAGTGAAATATAGACAATGTCTGCCACAAAATACTTTTAACCCTTTAAAATGTTACGTTTGTTTTTTTAAAAATCCTGTACAATTACTTTTATCAATGTAAACTGTCTACATTTTAAAAGGAAATGTATTTTGATTTAAATAGTGCCTGATGTGCTTTCTTTCATACAAGAGTCTCTTCAAATCATTTACATGGTTTATAGACCTAACCCACAGCAGGCAGAAAGACATTGCCAAAACGGACTTGAGACTTGACTTAGACTTGGCCCTAAAAGACTTAAGACTTGACTTAGACTCGGCCCTAAAAGACTTGAGACTTGACTTAGACTCGGCCCTAAAAGACTTGAGACTTGACTTAGACTCGGCCCTAAAAGACTTGAGACTTGACTTAGACTTGGCCCTAAAAGACTTGAGACTTGATTTAGACTTGGCCCTAAAAGACTTGAGACTTGACTTAGACTCTGCCCTAAAAGACTTGAGACTTGACTTAGACTCGGCCCTAAAAGACTTGAGACTTGACTTAGACTCGGCCCTAAAAGACTTGAGACTTGACTTAGACTCGGCCCTAAAAGACTTGAGACTTGACTTAGACTTGGCCCTAAAAGACTTGAGACTTGATTTAGACTTGGCCCTAAAAGACTTGAGACTTGACTTAGACTCTGCCCTAAAAGACTTGAGACTTGACTTAGACTCGGCCCTAAAAGACTTGAGACTTGACTTAGACTTGGCCCTAAAAGACTTGACTTGGACTCTACCTCAAAGACTTGTGAACATCTCTGGTGGTACGTTATAGAGGCCTCATCATAGTGTGGCTCAGATGCTGTGTTCTTCAAGCGCCCGCTCCCTTATTGAGGCCAAGAACATAAAGATGACATTCCAATATACTAGAATATCACTTAGAACGCGTGGCCAACACCGGAACCCAGATGCTTCATTCTATGTGGCATGTTAATGTAGAATCTAGATATTGGAACAGAATGGTTTTGGAATCTGTTGTGGTTGTCTGAGTCTTCTGACGAACCAAAGGTTTTCTGAACCCCTCAGACCAGAAGGAGAAGAGCAGACAGGGGGCTTGGAACACAGCCAATTGATCCTGTAAATCCGGATACCTTGGACTCTTATCCATGCTGTCATATCCATACTAGCTAGCATACAACTTGGAATGCATACAGTAGAGCCGAATACATGGCTTCATTCTTAGTATTATTCCAGTCTACATATTGGATCAGAGCCAACAGATGAATTGATATTAAACACACGCGTTCTTCTGTTTGTCTGACAGCTGAGTAGTGGCTCCAAGTACTTCAGTAAACATAACTTGAAAGTACTAATTAAGTAGTGTTTTTTGGTGTATCTGTACTTTACCATTTATATTTTTGACAACTTTTACTTCACTACATTATTAATAAGGATAATAATACATACATACATTATCCCCGACACCCAGAAGTTCATTATCGTATCATTATCGTTTCGAATGCTTAGCAGAATAGGAAAATGGTCCTGGTCACACACTTATCAAGAGAACATCCCTGGTCATCTCTATTGCCTCAGATCTTACAGAGTTTTTTACTAGACACACATGCTTTGTTTGTAAATGATGTCTGAGTGTTGGAGTGTTTCCCCCCTTGCTCTCTGTAAAACATTTAAATTGTGCCGTCTGGTTTTGCTTAATATAATATAAGCACTTTTGAAATTATTTATTCATACTTTTACTTTAGATACTTAAGTGACTTTCACTTTTTTTACTTGAGTCATTTTCTATTAAGCTATTTTACTTTTACTCATGTATGACATTTGGGAACTCCCCCCCCCCCCGCCCCGCCCCGCCTCGCCTCCCCCCCCCCCCCCACTCCCCCCCTCCCCCACCACTGCAGCTGAGAACACGTGTGGCGGTACGTTGAGAGGGTCCAGTGGGATCATCTCCAGCCCTGAATTCCTCAGTGACCTGTCCAACGCTGGGGAATGTAAGTGGACGGTGCTGGCTGACCCCGGAGACACCATCTCACTGGTGTTCACTGACTTCCAGATAGAGGACAAGCACGGCTCTCTGGAGATAGAAGGATCAGAGCCGCCCAGTATCTGGTGAGTGGATTTGTTTATGTTTTTTTTTTAAAAATGTAATAACACTTTAAAAACTAAAGCCAACTGATGTAATAAAAATAATTATAATTAGGTGAGTTTTTATCTTTCTCCTGTTTCACACATATATACAAGTGTGTTTTATACTCGTGAAAAAGGAAATGTGATTTTTGTTGTTGTTGTTGCATATGGGGTCACGGTCAGGGGGTCTGCCGTTGTCAACGGCTACCCTGGAGAAATGTAGGGTTAAGTGCCTTGCTCAAGGGCACGTCGACAGATCTCTTCACTTTGGTTATACCTATAATGTGTTTTTGAGAAACACAACTGTCTGGAGGTAGAAATATCACAGTCACACAGTGTTATTACTTGACCCTGCTGGTCATCTACGGACATTTGAACATCTTGGCCATGTTCTGTTAAAAGCCAGAAGAGCCAGAAGAGGACTGGCCACCCCACATAGCCTGGTTGCTCTCTAGGTTTCTTCCTAGGTTCTGGCCTTTCTAGGGAGTTTTTCCTAGCCATCGTGCTTCTACACCTGCATTGCTTGCTGTTTCGGGGTTTTAGGCTGGTGTTTCTGTACAGCACTTTGAGATATCAGCTGATGTACGAAGGGCTATATAAATACATTTGAATTTGATTGAGAGTATCTGGTGAGTCAGGATTCCTGAATATCTGCAGTACCAGTCAAAAGTTTGGACACACCTACTCATTCCAGGGTTTTTCTTTATTTGTACTATTTTCTACATTGTAGAATAATAGTGAAGACATTAAAACTATGAAATAACACATATGGAATCATGTAATAACCAACACATTTTTGTTGTTGTATATTTGAGATTCTTAAAAGCAACCACCGTTTGCCTTGATGACAGTTTTGCACACTCTTGGCATTCTCTCTGAGAAATACAGGTTCACTCTATCCAATCAGAACAACAGGATCAACGTAAAGCCCGCCTTTCTCTTAACCGACAGCCAGTTGAGTTATATGGACCACGTAGAACCTCGGACACGACTGACATGAGAAAGATCCTGGCAACATAAACGTTTTTCTTTTTCTTCTTTAGATCACGGAAAATTACAACAACTAAAAATAACTCTGATCATAAATCGGATTCAGATAATTGTCCGTATTCGTTACGACACTGATTTTGTCCGACTACTAGGCACACCCCACTACAGACGTTTTTGTGAGAAGACCGTATTTTCGGGATGTCTCCTGGTCTGACAAACAGCGCTGGTAGCTTTGCAACTTTCCACCCCAGATGCGGAAGGGCGACATAGGAGGATGTTGTGGATTTAGAAACAGCCCATGCAAACAAATATCTCTAGTTTAAACAAATATCTCTAGTTTAAACAGATATCTCTAGTTTTAATCAGATATCTCTAGTTTTAACAGATATCTCTAGTTTTAACAGATATCTCTAGTTTTAACAGATATCTCTAGTTTTAACAGATATCTCTAGTTTTAAACAGATATCTCTAGTTTTAACAGATATCTCTAGTTTAAACAGATATCTCTAGTTTAAACAGATATCTCTAGTTTTAACAGATATCTCTAGTTTTAACAGATATCTCTAGTTTAAACAGATATCTCTAGTTTTAACAGATATCTCTAGTTTTAACAGATATCTCTAGTTTAAACAGATATCTCTAGTTTTAACAGATATCTCTAGTTTTAAACAGATATCTCTAGTTTTAACAGATATCTCTAGTTTAAACAGATATCTCTAGTTTTAACAGATATCTCTAGTTTAAACAGATATCTCTAGTTTTAAACAGATATCTCTAGTTTTAACAGATATCTCTAGTTTTAACAGATATCTCTAGTTTTAAACAGATATCTCTAGTTTTAACAGATATCTCTAGTTTTAACAGATATCTCTAGTTTTAAACAGATATCTCTAGTTTTAACAGATATCTCTAGTTTTAACAGATATCTCTAGTTTTAAACAGATATCTCTAGTTTTAACAGATATCTCTAGTTTAAACAGATATCTCTAGTTTTAAACAGATATCTCTAGTTTTAAACAGATATCTCTAGTTTTAACAGATATCTCTAGTTTAAACAGATATCTCTAGTTTTAACAGATATCTCTAGTTTTAACAGATATCTCTAGTTTTAAACAGATATCTCTAGTTTTAACAGATATCTCTAGTTTTAACAGATATCTCTAGATTAAACAGATATCTCTAGTTTTAAACAGATATCTCTAGTTTTAACAGATATCTCTAGTTTAAACAGATATCTCTAGTTTTAACAGATATCTCTAGTTTTAACAGATATCTCTAGTTTTAAACAGATATCTCTAGTTTTAACAGATATCTCTAGTTTTAACAGATATCTCTAGTTTTAACAGATATCTCTAGTTTAGACAGATATCTCTAGTTTTAAACAGATATCTCTAGTTTAAACAGATGTCTCTAGTTTTAAACAGATATCTCTAGTTTTAACAGATATCTCTAGTTTTAACAGATATCTCTAGTTTTAAACAGATATCTCTAGTTTTAACAGATATCTCTAGTTTTAAACAGATATCTCTAGTTTTAACAGATATCTCTAGTTTTAAACAGATATCTCTAGTTTTAACAGATATCGCTAGTTTTAACAGATATCTCTAGTTTTAACAGATATCTCTTGTTTTAACAGATATCTCTAGTTTTAACAGATATCTCTAGTTTTAACAGATCAGATATCTCTAGTTTTAACAGATATCTCTAGTTTTAACAGATATCTCTAGTTTAAACAGATATCTCTAGTTTTAAACAGATATCTCTAGTTTTAACAGATATCTCTAGTTTTAAACAGATATCTCTAGTTTTAACAGATATCTCTAGTTTAAACAGATATCTCTAGTTTTAAACAGATATCTCTAGTTTTAAACAGATATCTCTAGTTTTAACAGATATCTCTAGTTTAAACAGATATCTCTAGTTTTAACAGATATCTCTAGTTTTAACAGATATCTCTAGTTTTAAACAGATATCTCTAGTTTTAACAGATATCTCTAGTTTTAACAGATATCTCTAGTTTAAACAGATATCTATAGTTTTAAACAGATATCTCTAGTTTTAACAGATATCTCTAGTTTAAACAGATATCTCTAGTTTTAACAGATATCTCTAGTTTTAACAGATGTCTCTAGTTTTAACAGATGTCTCTAGTTTAAACAGATATCTCTAGTTTAAACAGATATCTCTAGTTTTAACAGATATCTCTAGTTTTAACAGATATCTCTAGTTTTAACAGATATCTCTAGTTTTAAACAGATATCTCTAGTTTAAACAGATATCTCTAGTTTTAACAGATATCTCTAGTTTTAACAGATATCTCTAGTTTTAAACAGATATCTCTAGTTTTAACAGATATCTCTAGTTTTAAACAGATATCTCTAGTTTTAACAGATATCTCTAGTTTTAACAGATATCTCTAGTTTTAAACAGATATCTCTAGTTTTAAACAGATATCTCTAGTTTTAATAGATATCTCTAGTTTTAACAGATATCTCTAGTTATCTCAGCATTTACTGCCCAGCCCCCCTAGACCTTTCCTCTCTAAGTTATTACCTACCCAGTCCCCAAGCCCTAGACCTTTCCTCTCTAAGTTATTACCTATCCAGTCCCCAAGCCCTAGACCTTTCCTCTCTAAGTTATTGCCTATCATGTCCCCAAACTCTAGACCTTTCCTCTCTAAGTTATTACCTATCCAGTCCCCAAGCCCTAGACCTTTCCTCTCTAAGTTATAACCCTACCCAGTCCCCAAGCCCTAGACCTTTCCTCTCTAAATTATTGCCTATCCAGCCCCCAAGCCTGTTCCTCTCTAAGTTATAACCCTACCCAGTCCCCAAGCCCTAGACCTTTCCTCTCTAAGTTATTGCCTACCCAGTCCCCAAGCCCTAGACCTTTCCTCTCTAAGCTATAACCTACCCAGTCCCCAAGCCCTAGACCTTTCCTCTCTAAGTTGTTACCTATCCAGTCCCCAAGCCCTAGACCTTTCCTCTCTAAGTTATTACCTACCCAGTCCCCAAGCCCTAGACCTTCCCTCTCTAAGTTATTACCCTAACCAGTCCCCAAGCCCTAGACCATTCCTCTCTAAGTTATAACCCTACCCAGTCCCCAAGCCCTAGATGTTTCCTCTCTATATTATAACCCTACCCAGTCCCCAAGCCCTAGACATTTCCTCTCTAAGTTATTACCTACTCAGTCCCCAACCCCTAGACCTTTCCTCTCTAAGTTATTGCCTACACAGTCCCCAACCCCTAGACCTTTCCTCTCTAAGTTATTGCCTACACAGTCCCCAAGCCCTAGACCTTGAAGAGTTCACTGTGCAGCCAGGAATGCAGACATTTCAGAGTGGCTCAGTAATTCCCTATCTAGTGCGCTACTTTTGACCAAGGCTCCCTGTAAAGGGGTTAAAGTGCCAGTTGGGACGCGGCCGTTGAGTGTCTCAGTAACCTAATGCTTTTTTTTTCATTCTTCCTACAATATTTGTGTCATTTAGATTTCAGTAAAAATGGCTCAGTGTGCAGAAAAGGTCACGTTATGTGAAATCAATTACCTTCTAAACTCCCAGAGGAACACCCTATTTCTTCCACTGACAGGATGGATTAGAAAAGCTCTTAGTATTTCTGAATTCACAAAGTAATTTTCTCTGACTGTACAGATCGAGGGAAATGTTGTACACATGTGACTCAACACCTGGATTCGGTCTTATGTGGTAACATTTTAATTATTATTATTTCTTTTTTTACATTGGATAAAAGTAGATACTGAGAGCTACAAAATGGTGTATCATACACTACAGTTGAGGAACAATGGGAAAGTAATTCTGCTCTGAAAGTTGATAAACTTGTAAACTCACGTTGGAGAAAAGGGTCTTTGAATGTTTTGGTACCTAATAGAGAGCTTTCCTTTGTCTACACCCATTCAGCGTTGTTCACGCCCTCTTAAGCCTTTAGCCCCACCCATTTAACATTGTTCACGCCCTCTTAAGCCTTTAGCCCCACCCATTCAGCATTGTTCACGCCCTCTTAAGCCTTTAGCCCCACCCATCTCTTTAAGGATTCACATGAGGTCATGTGATAAAGATTTAAAGTGGTAGTAGCCTACAATGAGGAAAAATTCCAGGTCGACAGAAAGTGTCCAAATAAAAATATGTTATAAATATTAGATGATGCTTACCCAGATACACTTGTCTAAATTGATGGGTCATGTGGAATAAATGCTATAACCCCGAGCGGTGGAAAAAATAATACATTGTCATACTTGAGTAAAAGTATAATTCATTTAAATTCCTTATATTAAACCAGACTGCACAAAAAAATATATATATATTGACGGATAGCCTGGGGCACAATGTACTTAAATATCAAAAGTAAAAATAAACAATTTCAACTTCCTGATATTAAGCAAATCAGACAGCATAATTGATTTTTTTATTTTATTGATGGGTAGCCAGGGGCAACACTCCAACACTCAGACATCATTTACAAACAAAGCATTTGTGTTTAGTGAGTCCTCCAGGTCAGAGGCAGTAGGGATGGACCAGGGATGTCCTCTGTTTAGTGAGTCCTCCAGATCAGAGGCAGTAGGGATGACCAGGGATGTTCTCTGTTTAGTGAGTCCTCCAGATCAGAGGCAGTAGAGATGACCAGGGATGTTCTCTGTTTAGTGAGTCCTCCAGATCAGAGGCAGTAGAGATGACCAGGGATGTTCTCTGTTTAGTGAGTCCTCCAGATCAGAGGCAGTAGGGATGACCAGGGATGTTCTCTGTTTAGGGAGTCCTCCAGATCAGAGGCAGTAGGGATGACCAGGGATGTTCTCTGTTTAGTGAGTCCTCCAGATCAGAGACAGTAGAGGTGACCAGGGATGTTCTCTGTTTAGTGAGTCCTCCAGATCAGAGGCAGTAGGGATGACCAGGGATGTTCTCTGTTTAGTGAGTCCTCCAGATCAGAGGCAGTAGGGATGACCAGGGATGTTCTCTGTTTAGGGAGTCCTCTAGATCAGAGGCAGTAGGAATGACCAAGGATGTTCTCTGTTTAGTGAGTCCTCCAGATCAGAGGCAGTAGGGATGACGAGGGATGTTCTCTGTTTAGTGAGTCCTCCAGATCAGAGGCAGTAGGGATGGACCAGGGATGGTCTCTGTTTAGTGAGTCCTCCAGATCAGAGGCAGTAGGGATGACCAGGGATGTTCTCTGTTTAGTGAGTCCTCCAGATCAGAGACAATAGGGATGACCAGGGATGTTCTCTGTTTAGTGAGTCCTCCAGATCAGAGGCAGTAGGGATGACCAGGGAGTGACCACACTCTTGATAAGTGATTGAATTAGACAATTTTCCTGGTCAAAATGTAACCTGATACTTTTGAGTGTTAAAGAAAATGTCTGGAGTAAAAAGTACATTACTTTCTTTACGAATGTAGTGAGGTAAAAGATGTCAAAAATATGAATAGTAAAGTAATGTACAAATAACAACAACAAATAATGACTTAAGTGGTACTTTAAAGTGTTTTTACACCTCCGCCCAAAAGCCTTCACACCAGTACATTAACATACTTGATATACTGTTACACACACACTTATCACAAAGTATTCCATACGTAAGTTAATTAAAAGGCCATGCAACCTGAGTTGAAACCTCAGGGAGGTGCACATGTGCAGTACAGAAACAGATGCATGCGCCATATATTTAAGTGGTGGACACTTGATACGGTCACATGATATTGTTGTGGTATGTCACACGTATACATATTGCAAAGAAAAAGCCATATCTCAGACTAGCCTATGAATACAAAATATTAAGATGGGCAAAAGAACACAGACACTGGACAGAAGAACTCTGCCTAGAAGGCCAGCATCCCGGAGTCACCTCTTCACTGTTGACGTTGAGACTGGTGTTTTGAAGGGTACTCTTTAATGAAGCTGCCAGTTGAGGACTTGTCTGTTTCTCAAAGTAGACACGCTAATGTACTTGTCCTCTTGTTCAGTTGTGCACCGGGGCCTCCCACTCCTCTTTCTATTCTGGGTAGAGCCAGTTTGCGCTGTTCTGTGAAGGGAGTAGTACACAGCGTTGTACGAGATCTTCAGTTTCTTGGCAATTTCTCGCATGGAATAGACTTCATTTCTCAGAACACGAATAGACTAACGAGTTTCAGAAGAAAGTTATTTGTTTTTGGCCATTTTGAGCCTGTAATCGAACCCACAAATGCTGATGCTCCAGATACTCAACTAGTCTAAAGAAGGACGGTTTTATTGCTTTTTTAATCAGCAAAACTTTACTGAAAAAGCACACCATGCAATAATCTAAGTACAGCGCTCAGACAACAAAACAAGCCATATCCATATTCATGTTGTGGAGTCGACAGAAGTCAGAAATAGCATTATAAATATTAACTTACCTTTGATGATCTTCATTAGAATGCACTCCCAGGAATCCCAGTTCCACAATAAATGTTTGTTTTGTTCGATAAAGTCCAAGATTTATGTCCAAATACCTCCTTTTTGTTGGCGCGTTTAGGTCCAAAATCCAAATTCATGACGCGCAGGCCAAACGAAAAGTCAACAAATTCTATTACAGTTCGTAGAAACATGTCAAACGATGTATAGAATCAATCTTTAGGATGTTTTAAACATAAACCTTCAATAATGTTTCAACCGGAGAATTCCTTTGTCTGTAGAAATGCAATGGAATGCAGCTTACTCTCATGGGGGCGCGCCTGAGTGAGCTCGTGGCCTCTCTGCCAGAACCCTGAGTCAATCAGCTCTTATTCCCTCATCCTTCACAGCAGGAGCATCAAACAAGGTTCCAAAGACAGTTGACAGTGGAAGCCATAGGAAGTACAATATGACACTGTATATTGGAAACCTACAAACCTCAGATTTCCCACTTCCTGGTTGGATTTTTTTCTCAGGTTTTTGCCTGCCATATGAGTTCTGTTATACTCACAGATATCATTCAAACAGTTTTAGAAACTTCAGAGTGTTTTCTATCCAAATCTACTAATACTATGCATATCATATAACTAGCAATGGGAAATGGCGTTCTGAGAAAACATCACTAACGTTACACACACTTCATAAGTTAATGTTAGCTAGCAAGCCAGCCATCGAACTCCAGCTGGCTAGCTAACAGCAAGCTTTAACTTACAGTGAAAACAACTATCAGACAAAATTAGAAAGGTATAATATCTAAATCTGTAAATTCTGACCTGTGTACATGGAAGAAAGCTTCACGGCAGACTGAAACCCATTGGATAAGACACCCTGTGTTGTTTCTGTTTAGTTCGCCCAGCTTGTTTGGCCCGTTGTGTTCCACTGATTTCAAAACGTGTTATGAAATGAGAGAGAGAGAGTCAGCGTGGCACGATCGTCATCCAGAAAGTAGTCCATCACTACCTTCTTCTCCACTCACGTTTGTCGATAGCGTTTGTCGATAAATTCAGAGCAGCAATGTTTGTAGTTATTTGTAGCTCTCCATGGCTAACGTTATAACATAACGTAATATCTATACAAAAACACTGTAATAGAAAGGATTATCTACGCATTACGAGCAGCTCATTTTATAGACACAAGATGCAACACCGTAGACCAATCCAAACTCATCTCTCGGCACGTCCAGCCCACTCTTTATCTCAGCCAATCATGGCTAGTGGGAAGGTTGCTCTCTTTTTCTGTGGCTAAACCAACTAAACTTTTATTCGTATTTACAGATTATATATTTTTTTACGTTCAAAAGGCTCTCCTGTGAAGTCGTGACTTGCGACTTACGCCTAGTGTCCCGTATCGGGTCACATACGTAGTGTTGAAGAGGAAACAGAGAAACACTGTCAGTGTTAAAAAAAGACAAATAGACAAGAGTTTGATTGGATGGAATCTACATACCATACAAGGATAACAGGATGAATGTCATCAAAATGACTCGAACTCAAACGTGTTGTGTCTTGACTATCATTAATGTGATGGTTATTTTTTTAATAAAATAATTACATACCCAGTTAAATTATTACTCGATTAAATTACTCATGTAACAATTCATTAAGTAGTAATCTGGGGCACCATGGAAAAAAGTTATTTAACGATTTACTATCTCTCGACTAAACTCTAAAGATATAAATATCTCTTACATCAGTCACAGTCAATTCATGAATTCTTATTTTACCGTCAATCTCGTTCTGAATGTCGTCCTTGGATATCTGCACAAACCCTAGCATAAATTATGAATCAGCAATATACAAATTGGCTTAATTATTTATTTACTAACTAACTAACTCAATAATCACACAGATTAAATAAACACACTAACAGAATAGCTTACACATTGATTACTACAGTTTTGTGGCCAAAAGTTTTGAGAATGACACAAATATTAATTTTCACAAAGTCTGCTGCCTCAGTTTGTATGATGGCAATTTGCATATATTCCAGAATGCCAGTAAGATTGCACCTGAATCAACCATTTATCGGATCATCAAGAACTTCAAGGAGAGCGGTTCAATTGTTGTGAAGAAGGCGTCAGGCCGCCCAAGAAAGTCCAGCAAGCGCCAGGACCGTCTCCTAAAGTTGATTCAGCTGCGGGTTCGGGGCACCACCAGTACAGAGCTTACTCGGGAATGGCAGCAGACAGGTGTGAGTGTATCTGCACGCACAGTGAGGCGAAGACTTTTGGAGGATGGCCTGGTGTCAAGAAGGGCAGCAAAGAAGACACTTCTCTCCAGGAAAAACATCATCGACAGACTGATATTCTGCAAAAATAAATCAAATCAAATGTATTTATAAAGCCCTTCGTACATCAGCTGATATCTCAAAGTGCTGTACAGAAACGCAGCCTAAAACCCCCAAACAGCAAGCAATGCAGGTGTAGAAGCACGGTGGCTAGGAAAAACTCCCTAGAAAGGCCAAAACCTAGGAAGAAACCTAGAGAGGAACCAGGCTATGAGGGTGGCCAGTCCTCTTCTGGCTGTGCCGGGTGGAGATTATAACAGAACATGGCCAAGATGTTCAAATGTTCATAAATGAACAGCATGGTCGAATAATAAGGCAGAACAGTTGAAACTGGAGCAGCAGCACGGCCAGGTGGACTGGGGACAGCAAGGAGTCATCATGTCAGGTAGTCCTGGGACATGGTCCTAGGGCTCTGGTCAGTTGAAACTGGAGCAGCAGCACGGCCAGGTGGACTGGGGACAGCAAGGAGTCATCATGTCAGGTAGTCCTGGGACATGGTCCTAGGGCTCAGGTCCTCCGAGAGAGAGAAAGAAAGAGAGAAGGAGAGAATTAGAGAATGCACATTTAGATTCACACAGGACACCGAATAGGACAGGAGAAGTACTCCAGATATAACAAACTGACCCTAGCCCCCCGACACATAAACTACTGCAGCATAAATACTGGAGGCTGAGACAGGAGGGGTCAGGAGACACTGTGGCCCCATCCGAGGACACCCCCGGACAGGGCCAAACAGGAAGGATATAACCCCACCCACTTTGCCAAAGCACAGCCCCCACACCACTAGAGGGATATCTTCAACCACCAACTTACCATCCTGAGACAAGGCTGAGTATAGCCCACAAAGATCTCCGCCACGGCACAACCCAAGGGGGGGGGGGGGGGGGGGGGCGCGCCAACCCAGACAGGATGACCACATCACTGTTCCATAACTGTTCCTACCAGTCATTACTGTGATGCTCATACCAGACATTACTGTGATGTTCCTACCAGTCATTACTGTGATGTTCCTACCAGTCATAACTGTGATGTTCCTACCAGTCATTACTGTGATGTTCATACCAGACATTACTGTGATGTTCCTACCAGTCATTACTGTGATGTTCATACCAGACATTACTGTGATGTTCCTACCAGTCATTACTGTGATGTTCCTACCAGTCATTACAAACATACTGGAGCCTTTAAGCTGCTCTGCTCAGGGAGGTCTCTGACAACCTCCTCTCATTTTAATATTCTCTAAAAATATGATCTTGTTTCGATCTCATAGACTACAGCAACTTTGTCTGATAACCATGTTGTTATAGACTATAACAGCTGTGTCTGATTACCATGTTGTTATAGACTATAACAGCTGTGTCTGATAACCATGTTGTTATAGACTATAACAGCTGTGTGTGATAACCATGTTGTTATAGACTACAGCAGCTGTGTGTGATAACCATGTTGTTATAGACTATAACAGCTGTGTCTGATAACCATGTTGTTATAGACTATAACAGCTGTGTGTGATAACCATGTTGTTGTAGACTATAACAGCTGTGTCTGATAACCATGTTGTTATAGACTACAGCAGCTGTGTGTGATAACCATGTTGTTATAGACTATAACAGCTGTGTCTGATAACCATGTTGTTATAGACTATAACAGCTGTGTCTGATAACCATGTTGTTATAGACTATAACAGCTGTGTCTGATAACCATGTTGTTGTAGACTATAACAGCTGTGTCTGATAACCATGTTGTTATAGACTATAACAGCTGTGTCTGATAACCATGTTGTTATAGACTATAACAGCTGTGTCTGATAACCATGTTGTTATAGACTATAACAGCTGTGTCTGATTACCATGTTGTTATAGACTATAACAGCTGTGTGTGATAACCATGTTGTTATAGACTATAACAGCTGTGTGTGATAACCATGTTGTTATAGACTACAGCAGCTGTGTGTGATAACCATGTTGTTATAGACTATAACAGCTGTGTCTGATAACCATGCTGTTATAGACTATAACAGCTGTGTGTGATAACCATGTTGTTATAGACTATAACAGCTGTGTGTGATAACCCTGTTCTGTAGATAGCAGATACTGGTTGTTCCTTTCTCTTCTTGTCCTTGAAGTAACAGCGGTCGTGTACATGTGGAGAAACAGATTGTCTGGAACAGGACAGACATGACAGGTGATTGAACCAGTCAGATGACAGAGGCTGTTGTGTCTGTATCTTTACCTGCAGGTTATCTGGTGTGAATATACCAGCACCCGTCATCAGCAACAAGAACTGGCTAAGACTCCATTTTGTGACCGACAGGGATCACCTGCATAAAGGATTCACACTTCAGTATCAAGGTAAGACATAATCAACCCATTATTGAATGAATTCATTGTCACATTTGACAACCATAAAATGTTTTGGTTTTTTTTTTCACCTGAAAGTCTTTGTAGTTGGATAATAACCAGGAAGGGACCAAGGAGGACCAAGGAACTCTTTCTACAATTACCTGACTATTTTTCTGTTGCCATGTTCAACAGGTCCTCCTTGTTCTTTGATACCTAATAAGCCCTAATAACCACTAATAACCACTCATAACCCCTAATAACCACCATTAGCCACTAATAACCACCATTATCCCTAATAACCACTCATAACCCCTAATAACCACCATTAACCCCTAATAACCACCATTATCCCTAATAACCACTCATAACCCCTAATAACCACCATTATCCCTAATAACCACCATTATCCCTAATAACCACCATTATCCCTAATAACCACCATTATCCCTAATAACCACCATTATCCCTAATAACCACCATTATCCCTAATAACCACCATTATCCCTAATAACCACTCATAACCCCTTACTTTTATTATTTATATATTTTTTTACCTTTATTTAACTAGGCAAGTATTTTCAATGACGGCCTAGGAACAGTGGGTTAACTGCTAATAACCACTCATAAACACTAATAACCACTCATAACCCCTAATAACTACTAATACCCTCTAATAACCACTAATAACCCCTAATAACCACTCATAACCCTTTATGACCACTTATAACCCCTGATAACCACGTATAACCCCTGATCACCCCTGATAATCCCATTTAACCACTCATAACCCCTTATAACCACTCATAACCCCTTATAACCACTCATAACCCCTGATAACCACTTATAACCCCTGATAACCCAAGATAACCACTCATAACCCCTTATAAACACTCATAACCCCTTATAACCACTCATAACCCATAATAACCACTCATAACCCCTAATAACCACTCATAACCCCTTATAACCACTCGAGAACCCCTGATAACCACTCATAACCCCTAATATCCACTCATAACCCCTTATAACCACTCATAACCCCTAATAAGCCCTCATAACCCCTTATTGCCACTCATAACCCCTTATAACCACTCATAACCCATAATAACCCCTCATAACCCCTAATAACCACTCATAACCCCTTATAACCACTCGAGAACCCCTGATAACCACTCATAACCCCTAATAACCACTCATAACCCCTTATAACCACTCATAACCCCTAATAAGCCCTCATAACCACTCATTGCCACTCATAACCCCTTATAACCACTCATAACCCCTTACCAAAGAGTACTTTCTACCTACTACTTTTCTGATGATCTCATGTATCCGTGCAGCGTTTCATCCTCATCTTGTCTACTGATCAGTGACCAGCTCCATTCACTCTTCTCTGATTGGTTAAAGACTAATGATGTCTTTGTTCTAGTTGTATCCCTCCAGACCAAAGGCCCCCTATCCGTGATTGGTCAAATTGTTACAGGTGTATTATACACTGCAGAGCCAGACAGAGTTCTATAATACATTCCCTTCCCATTCTCCTTTACCAGGACTTTGAAGATCGTGTTTATAAAGCAACCTAACAGCTAGCCAGCCAATCCAGGCCATACGTGAAAAAAACATTTTCTCAATGATGGTGTTTCGCTGTAGTGCATATAGTGCACTACTTTTAGCCAGATCCCCTGATTGTATGATTGTATGTCGCAAAGACATTTCCCCGGTGACAGTTTTCAGTTGTATCTGATAATTTATTGCACCAACTTGGCTTCCTACGTTTCTAGGGGATTGTTAGAGGGGAACAATGAAAACAAGGCTGCTGCCCTGTCTTGGAGGGTTTCTAGGGGATTGTTAGAGGGGAACAATGAAAACAAGGCTGCAGCCCTGTCTTGGAGGGTTTCTAGGGGATTGTTAGAGGGGAACAATGAAAACAAGACTGCTGCCCTGTCTTGGAGGGTTTCTAGGGGATTGTTAGAGGGGAATAATGAAAACAAGACTGCTGCCCTGTCTTGGAGGGGTTGTAGGGGATTGTTAGAGGGGAACAATGAAAACAAGGCTGCTGCCCTGTCTTGGAGGGGTTGTAGGGGATTGTTTTCTCATTCATCCTATTATATTATATTCTACTCATTCATATTCATAAAAAGATATATCGGTTTTGGATTCAATTGGATACCCTTTTCACCCCCTGTAAACACGTCAGTTGCAAAGACAATCAATCTAATACATTTTTTTAATGGAATTTATCAATGAAGTTATGGTCATGCCACTGAAATGACACCCTATTCTGTTTGTAGCAGGGGTGATGGCTCACACTTCAGTATGTAGCAGGGGTAATGGCTCACTCTTCTGTATGTAGCAGGGGTAATGGCTCACTTTTCTGTATGTAGCAGGGGTAATGGCTCACTATTCTGTATGTAGCAGGGATAATGGCTCACTTTTCTGTATGTAGCAGGGGTAATGGCTCACTATTCTGTATGTAGCAGGGATAATGGCTCACTTTTCTGTACGTAGCAGGGATAATGGCTCACTCTTCAGTATGTAGCAGGGGTAATGGCTCACTCTTCTGTATGTAGCAGGGATAATGGCTCACTTTTCTGTATGTAGCAGGGGTAATGGCTCACTCTTCTGTATGTAGCAGGGATAATGGCTCACTTTTCTGTATGTAGCAGGGGTAATGGCTCACTTTTCTGTATGTAGCAGGGATAATGGCTCACTTTTCTGTACGTAGCAGGGATAATGGCTCACTTTTCTGTACGTAGCAGGGATAATGGCTCACTTTTCTGTATGTAACAGGGATAATGGCTCACTTTTCTGTATGTAGCAGGGATAATGGCTCACTTTTCTGTACGTAGCAGGGATAATGGCTCACTTTTCTGTATGTAACAGGGATAATGGCTCACTTTTCTGTATGTAGCAGGGATAATGGCTCACTTTTCTAAAACAAATATGAATCCGATAGCAATTATTCATGATGTTCGTTCCTCATAAGGGGCTATGTGTTATTACTGAACTAAAACCGCCACTGTGTCTTCCTCTCATCTAACGCTGGAACTTTGTTTTATCTAATGCCATTGTTTTTATTGCTCTCATCCAGTGAAAAGCTCTGGTGAGCTGAAATCCAGAGGAGTCAAGTTACTACCGGGAAAGGACAACAATAACAAATTGTCTTTGAGTGAGTTTCCTATTTATCTTTATGCTAATCATTTACTGTGTGTGTTTGTGTTTGGGCTATTTGCTTGTTTGAGACGGGGTGGTTCTTTGTTTTAAGCTGGGGCGTTTAGCTACACTCATAGAGAAAAAGGGTTCCAAAAGGGTTCTTTGGCTGTCCCCATAGGAGAACCCTTTTGGTTCCAGGTAGAACCCTTTTTGGTTCCAGGTAGAACCCTTTTTGGTTCCAGGTAGAACCCTTTTTGGTTCCAGGTAGAACCTTTTTGGTTCCAGGTAGAACCCTTTTTGGTTCCAGGTAGAATTATTTTGGATTCCATGTAGAACCCTCTGTGTTAAGGGTTCTTTGGCTGTCCCCATAGGAGAACCCTTTTGGTTCCAGGTAGAACCCTTTTTGGTTCCGGGTAGAACCCCTTTTTGGTTCCAGGTAGAACCTTTTTGGTTCCAGGTAGAACCCTTTTTGGTTCCAGGTAGAATTATTTTGGATTCCATGTAGAACCCTCTGTGTTAAGGGTTCTAGATGGAACTCAAAAGGAATCGCTGAAGTTCAGTCCTTTGTCTTTTTTAACAAAGGCAATGCCCCCCAGTGCTCTGTGGGAAATGGGCTCTGTCAAGCTACGCTGTATACCCATGTGGAAAAGAGTCATGAAAAACAAATAAGAATCTTGTATTATAATAAGCCATCTAATAAGGATCCGGTAAAATTGTGTGTTTTACAGTACCTTATACTGTATGTTAGTGGTATATTTGTAGATACAGTAGATTGTGTGTTTTACAGTACCTTATACTGTATGTTAGTGGTATATTTGTATATACAGTAGATTGTGTGTTTTACAGTACCTTATACTGTATGTTAGTGGTATATTTGTATATACAGTAGATTGTGTGTTTTACAGTACCTTATACTGTATGTTAGTGGTATATTTGTATATACAGTAGATTGTGTGTTTTACAGTACCTTATACTGTATGTTAGTGGTATATTTGTATATACAGTAGATTGTGTGTTTTACAGTACCTTATACTGTATGTTAGTGGTATATTTGTATATACAGTAGATTGTGTGTTTTACAGTACCTTATACTGTATGTTAGTGGTATATTTGTATATACAGTAGATTGTGTGTTTTACAGTACCTTATACTGTATGTTAGTGGTATATTTGTATATACAGTAGATTGTGTGTTTTACAGTACCTTATACTGTATGTTAGTGGTATATTTGTATATACAGTAGATTGTGTGTTTTACAGTACCTTATACTGTATGTTAGTGGTATATTTGTATATACAGTAGATTGTGTGTTTTACAGTACCTTATACTGTATGTTAGTGGTATATTTGTATATACAATAGATTGTGTGTTTTACAGTACCTTATACTGTATGTTAGTGGTATATTTGTATATACAGTAGATTGTGTGTTTTACAGTACCTTATACTGCATGTTAGTGGTATATTTGTAGATACAGTAGATTGTGTGTTTTACAGTACCTTATACTGTATGTTAGTGGTATATTTGTAGATACAGTAGATTGTGTGTTTTACAGTGCCTTATACTGTATGTTAGTGGTATATTTGTATATACAGTAGATTGTGTGTTTTACAGTACCTTATACTGTATGTTAGTGGTATATTTGTATATACAATAGATTGTGTGTTTTACAGTACCTTATACTGTATGTTAGTGGTATATTTGTATATACAGTAGATTGTGTGTTTTACAGTACCTTATACTGCATGTTAGTGGTATATTTGTAGATACAGTAGATTGTGTGTTTTACAGTACCTTATACTGTATGTTAGTGGTATATTTGTAGATACAGTAGATTGTGTGTTTTACAGTACCTTCTACTGTATGTTAGTGGTATATTTGTATATACAGTAGATTGTGTGTTTTACAGTACCTTATACTGTATGTTAGTGGTATATTTGTATATACAGTAGATTGTGTGTTTTACAGTACCTTATACTGTATGTTAGTGGTATATTTGTATATATAGTAGATTGTGTGTTTTACAGTACCTTATACTGTATGTTAGTGGTATATTTGTATATACAGTAGATTGTGTGTTTTACAGTACCTTATACTGTATGTTAGTGGTATATTTGTAGATACAGTAGATTGTGTGTTTTACAGTACCTTATACTGTATGTTAGTGGTATATTTGTAGATACAGTAGATTGTGTGTTTTACAGTACCTTATACTGTATGTTAGTGGTATATTTGTATATACAGTATATTGTGTGTTTTACAGTACCTTATACTGTATGTTAGTGGTATATTTGTATATACAGTATATTGTGTGTTTTACAGTACCTTATACTGTATGTTAGTGGTATATTTGTATATTTGTTTACTTATATACCTTAAATTACATATACAATTCTACAATACATGATCGTGGTGTACATGATCCCCCCCCCCCCTTTCCTTCTCCTCCTCTCCTCTCCTCCTGATAAACAGTAACATTGTGTTTCTACCTGATTGGTGTGTTTCTATAGTGAATCAATAAGCCTGATAAACAGTAACATTGTGTTTCTACCTGTTATTTTGTTCCTACAGTGAACGAAGGAGGAATTAAACAGCTGTCCAATTATTGCCCGGATCCGGGGGAACCTGAGAACGGCAAACGCAGAGGCTCTGACTTCAGGTGAGCTCGTCTGTAACTAAACATGCCTGTCTACCTCCCTCACCTGGGCCTGTGTCCTAAATGGGCCCTGGTCAGACCTCCCTCACATTGCCTTGTGTTCTAAATGGGCCCTGGTCAGACCTACCTCACATGGGCCTGTGTTCTAAATGGGCCCTGGTCAGTCCTACCTCACCTAGGCCTTTGTTCTAAATGGGCCCTGGTCAGTCCTACCTCACATGGGCCTGTGTCCTAAATGGGCCCTGTTCAGACCTACCTCACCTGGGCCTGTGTCCTAAATGGGCCCTGGTCAGACCTCCCTCACATGGGCCTGTGTTCTAAATGGGCCCTGGTCAGACCTCCCTCACATGGGCCGATGTTCTAAATGGGCCCTGGTCAGACCTACATCACATGGTCCTGTGTTCTAAATGGGTCCTGGTCAGACCTACCTCCCATGGGCCTGTGTTCTAAATGTGCCCTGGTCAGACCTACCTCACCTAGGCCTGTGTCCTAAATGGGCCCTGGTCAGACTTCCCTCACATGGGCCTGTGTTCTAAATGGGCCCTGGTCAGACCTACCTCACCTAGGCCTGTGTCCTAAATGGGCCCTGGTCAGACCTACCTCACCTGGGCCTGTGTTCTAAATGGGCCCTGGTTAGACCTACCTCACCTAGGCCTGTGTTCTAAATGGGCCCTGGTCAGTCCTACCTCACATGGGCCTGTGTCCTAAATGGGCCCTGGTCAGTCCTACCTCACATAGGCCTGTGTTCTAAATGGGCCCTGGTCAGACCTACCTCACATGGGCCTGTGTTCTAAATGGGCCCTGGTCAGTCCTACCTCACATGGGCCTGTGTCCTAAATGGGCCCTGGTCAGTCCTACCTCACATGGGCCTGTGTTCTAAATGGGCCATGGTCAAACCTACCTCACATGGGCCTGTGTCCTAAATGGGCCCTGGTCAGTCCTACCTCACATGGGCCTGTGTTCTAAATGGGCCATGGTCAAACCTACCTCACCTAGGCCTTTGTTCTAAATGGGCCCTGGTCAGAAGTAGTTCACTGTATGGAGAATATGATGCCCTCTGATGATCAGCCATGGAGTCAGTTGGAATATAATGCATCCTCTAGACTACAGACCCTGGTAAATAAGAGACAAAACTAGATATTTTAAATTGCAGTTATGGCTTCAGTCCATCTGTCCATAATATGTCCTCAGTCCATCTGTCCATAATCTGGCCTCAGTCCATCTGTCCATAATCTGGCCTCAGTCCATCTGTCCATAATATGTCCTCAGTCCATCTGTCCATAATATGTCCTCAGTCCATCTGTCCATAATATGTCCTCAGTCCATCTGTCCATAATATGTCCTCAGTCCATCTGTCCATAGTATGTCCTCAGTCCATAATATGTCCTCAGTCCATCTGTCCATAATATGTCCTCAGTATATCTGTCCATAGTATGTCCTCAGTCCATAATATGTCCTCAGTCCATCTGTCCATAATAGGTCTTCAGTCCATCTGTCCATAATATGTCCTCAGTATATCTGTGAATAATATGTCCCCAGTCCATCTGTCCATAATATGTCCTCAGTCCATCTGTCTATAATATGTCCTCAGTCCATCTGTCCATAATATGTCCTCAGTCCATCTGTCCATAATATGTCCTCAGTCCATCTGTCCATAAATGTCCTCAGTCCATCTGTCCATAATATGTCCTCAGTCCATCTGTCCATAATATGTCCTCAGTCCATCTGTCCATAATATGTCCTCAGTCCATCTGTCCATAATATGTCCTCAGTCCATCTGTCCATAATATGTCCTCAGTCCATCTGTCCATAATGTCCTCAGTCCCTCTGTCCATAATATGTCCTCAGTCCATCTGTCCATAATATGTCCTCAGTCTATCTGTCCATAATATGTCCTCAGTCCATCTGTCCATAATATGGCCTCAGTCCATCTGTCCATAATATGTCCTCAGTCCATCTGTCCATAATATGTCCTCAGTCCATCTGTCCATAATATGTCCTCAGTCCATCTGTCCATAATATGTCCTCAGTCTATCTGTCCATAATATGTCCTCAGTCCATCTGTCCATAATATGTCCTCAGTCCATCTGTCCATAATATGTCCTCAGTCCATCTGTCCATAATATGTCCTCAGTCCATCTGTCCATAATATGTCCTCAGCACATCTGTCCATAATATGGCCTCAGTCCATCTGTCCATAATATGTCCTCAGTCCATCTGTCCATAATATGTCCTCAGGTCATCTGTCCATAATATGTCCTCAGTCCATCTGTCCATAATATGTCCTCAGCACATCTGTCCATAGTATGGCCTCAGTCCATCTGTCCATAATATGTCCTCAGTCCATCTGTCCATAATATGTCCTCAGTCCATCTGTCTACAATATGTCCTCAGTCCATCTGCCCATAATATGTCCTCAGTCCATCTGTCCATAATATGTCCTCAGTCCATCTGTCCATAGTATGTCCTCAGTCCATCTGTCCATAGTATGTCCACAGTCCATCTGTCCATAATATGTCCTCAGTCCATCTGTCCATAGTATGTCCTCAGTCCATCTGTCCATAATATATGTCCTCAGTCCATCTGTCCATAATATGTCCTCAGTCCATCTGTCCATAATATGTCCTTAGTCCATCTGTCCATAATATGTCCTCTGTCCATCTGTCCATAATATGTCCTCAGTCCATCTGTCCATAATATGTCCTCAGTCCATCTGTCCATAATATGTCCTCAGTCCATCTGTCCATAATATGTCCTCAGTCCATCTGTCCATAATATGTCCTCAGTCCATCTGTCCATAATATGTCCTTAGTCCATCTGTCCATAATATGTCCTCTGTCCATCTGTCCATAATATGTCCTCTGTCCATCTGTCCATAATATGTCCTCAGTCCATCTGTCCATAATATGTCCTCTGTCCATCTGTCCATAATATGTCCTCAGTCCATCTGTCCATAATATGTCCTCAGTCCATCTGTCCATAATATGTCCTCAGTCCATCTGTCCATAATATGTCCTTAGTCCATCTGTCCATAATGTCCTTAGTCCATATTCCAAATGATCCTAAAGCTTCTTATTATATTAGACTGTGTGGGTGGAGTTGACTGTGTGGGTGGGGCTAGACTGCGTGGGTGGAGCTAGACTGTGTGGGTGGAGCTAGACTGCGTGGGTGGAGCTAGACTGTGTGGGTGTAGCTAGACTGTGTGGGTGGAGCTAGACTGTGTGGGTGGAGCTAGACTGTGTGGGTGGAGCTAGACTGTGTGGGTGGAACTCCTCTCAACCTTTTTCTTCTAAAGACTTCCCTTTATTACATGAATGTGTTGTTATGTGTTCAAGCATTGGAGCGACGGCTCAGTTTACCTGTGATGAGGACCATGTGCTGCAGGGCTCCAAAACCATCACCTGTCAGAGGGTGGCTGAGGTGTTCGCTGCCTGGAGCGACCACAGACCTGTCTGTAAAGGTGAGGCCCTCTTCCTGGTACATCTAATATAGATACACGCTGCCTGGAGCGACCACAGACCTGTCTGTAAAGGTGAGGCCCTCTTCCTGGTACATCTAATATAGATACACGCTGCCTGGAGCGACCACAGACCTGTCTGTAAAGGTGAGGCCCTCTTCCTGGTACATCTAATATAGATACACGCTGCCTGGAGCGACCACAGACCTGTCTGTAAAGGTGAGGCCCTCTTCCTGGTACATCTAATATAGATACACGCTGCCTGGAGCGACCACAGACCTGTCTGTAAAGGTGAGGCCCTCTTCCTGGTACATCTAATATAGATACACGCTGCCTGGAGCAACCTCAGACCTGTCTGTAAAGGTGAGGCCCTCTTCCTGGTACATCTAATATAGATACACGCTGCCTGGAGCGACCACAGACCTGTCTGTAAAGGTGAGGCCCTCTTCCTGGTACATCTAATATAGATACACGCTGCCTGGAGCGACCACAGACCTGTCTGTAAAGGTGAGGCCCTCTTCCTGGTACATCTAATATAGATACACGCTGCCTGGAGCGACCACAGACCAGTCTGTAAAGGTGAGGCCCTCTTCCTGGTACATCTAATATAGATTCACGCTGCCTGGAGCGACCACAGACCTGTCTGTAAAGGTGAGGCCCTCAGCCTGGTACATCTAATATAGATACACGCTGCCTGGAGCGACCACAGACCAGTCTGTAAAGGTGAGGCCCTCTTCCTGGTACATCTAATATAGATACACGCTGCCTGGAGCGACCACAGACCTGTCTGTAAAGGTGAGGCCCTCTTCCGGGTTCATCTAATATAGACAACTGCTTTGATTAAACCAGGGCCTGTGGATATATGCAGATTCTAATGGTCAAACCTTTACCTCTGTTTAATATTGTACGATAGCAGAGAATATTACACCAGCAAGGTATTATTCCCTCTCTGCATTTAAACATCTCACTCTCCTGTCTCTTGTTTCAGTTAAAGAGCTGCAGGATATTGACTGAACATGACATAATCTAGTATCCCGTTTAAACATCTCACTCTCCTGTCTCTTGTTTCAGTTAAAGAGCTGCAGGAGATTGACTAAACATGACATATTCTAGTATCCCATTTAAACATCTCACTCCTGTCTCTTGTTTCAGTTAAAGAGCTGCAGGACATTGACTAAACATGACATATTCTAGTATCCCATTTAAACATCTCACTCTCCAATGCTCTCCTAGTCTCTCACTTTTTTTATTTTTCAATTTTTTATTGAACCTTTATTTAACTCGACAGTTAAGAACAAATTCTTATTTACAATGACGGCCTACCAAAAGGCAAAAGGCCTCCCGCGGGGACGGGGGATAAAAAATAAAGTAAATAAAATATAGGACAAAAACACACACAAGAGAGACAACACAACTCTACATAAAGAGAGACACCACAACACTACATAAAGAGAGACCCAAGTCAACAACACAGCATGGTAGCAACACATGACAACACAGCATGGTAGCAACACATGACAACACAGCATGGTAGCAACACATGACAACACAGCATGGCAACAACACATGACAACACATCATGGTAGCAACACATGCCAACACAGCATGGTAGCAACACAACATGACAACACATCATGGCAGCAACACATGACAACACAGCATGGTAGCAACACATGACAACACAGCATGGCAGCAACACATGACAACACAGCATGGTAGCAACACATGACAACACAACATGGTAGCAACACAACATGACAACACATCATGGCAGCAACACATGACAACACAGCATGGTAGCAACACATGACAACACAGCATGGCAGCAACACATGACAACACAGCATGGTAGCAACACAACATGACAACAACATGGTAGCAACACAACATGACAACACAGCATGGTAGCAACACATGACAACACAGCATGGTAGCAACACAACATGACAACACAGCATGGTAGCAACACATGACAACACAGCATGGTAGCAACACAACATGACAACACAGCATGGTAGCAACACAACATGACAACAACATGGTAGCAACACAACATGGTAGCAGCACAAAACATGGTACAAACATTATTGGGCACAGACAACACCACAAAGGGCAAGAAGGTAGAGACAACAATACATCACACAAAGCAGCCACAACTGTCAGTAAGAGTGTCCATGATTGAGTCTTTGAGTGATTGAGTCTTGTTTCAGTTAAAGAGCCGCGAAACATTGACTAAACAAGACATATTCTAGTCTCTCATTTAAACATCTCACTCCTGTCTCTTGTTTCAGTGAAAACGTGCGGATCGACACTCCAGGGTCCATCGGGGACGTTCACCTCTCCCAATTTCCCCATCCAGTACGAGAGTAATTCCCACTGTGTGTGGATTATCACTGCTAGTAACCCCAATAAGGTATGGTTTATATACTTAGGCCTTTACCTGTCAGCTCACTCCTAGCCTCTCCTAGTCTCTCCTAGGCTCTCCTAGTCTCTCCTATGCTCTCCTAGTCTCTCCTAGTCACTCCTAGTCTCTCCCAGTCTCTCCTATGCTCTCCCAGTCTCTCCTAGTCTCTCCTAGTCTCTCCTAGTCTCTCCTGGCCTCTCCCGGTCTTTCCCAGTCTCTCCTAGTCTCTCCTATGCTCTCCTAGACTCTCCTAGTCTCTCCTATGCTCTCCCAGTCTCTCCTAGTCACTCCTAGTCTCTCCCAGTCTCTCCTATGCTCTCCCAGTCTCTCCTAGTCTCTCCTAGTCTCTCCTAGTCTCTCCTGGCCTCTCCCGGTCTTTCCCAGTCTCTCCTAGTCTCTCCTATGCTCTCCTAGACTCTCCTAGTCTCTCCTATGCTCTCCCAGTCTTTCCTAGTTTCTCCCAGTCTCTCCTAGTCTCTCCTATGATCTCCTAGTCTCTCCTAGTCTCTCCTAGTTTCTCCCAGTCTCTCATAGTCTCTCCTATGATCTTCTAGTCTCTCCTAGTCTCTCCTAGATTCTCCCATGTCTCTCATTGACATTGAAGTCATTATCTACGCTTCACATTACCATGTGTTAGCTAACGTTACCTAACGTCATTAGGATAATTATGCACTGTTCCTGCATTGCTAATTCAACACACTGCAGGCATAGGCCGCATCACAAAAGGCCCCATTTTCCCTATTTAGTGCACTACGTTTGACCAGTGGCCATTTGGTAAAGTGCACTATATAAAGAATAGAGTACACTGTGGGACGCTGCGCTGTCCTGTCCCCAAAGCACAGACACTACAAGGTCCTAGAGAACAACAGAAGCATGTTGCCGTCATGTTTCGCTGTTGGCATTCGACAGGAATGTGACACGCGTGGCATTTTTAAAGCTTTAATCTGAGCTCCGTGTGGACGAGGTAGAAATACACAACCTTTTTCTTCATTCACATTAAGCTTCCCTGCATGTGTCTCGTTATATGTTAAAAGCTTCCCTGCATGTGTCTCGTTATATGTTAAAAGCCTCCCTGCATGTGTCTCGTTATATGTTAAAAGCTTCCCTGCATGTGTCCCGTTATATGTTAAAAGCCCCCCTGCATGTGTCATGTTATATGTTAAAAGCTTCCCTGCATGTGTCTCGTTATATGTTAAAAGCTTCCCTGCATGTGTCTCGTTATATGTTAAAAGCCCCCCTGCATGTGTCTCGTTATATGTTAAAAGCTTCCCTGCATGTGTCATGTTCTATGTTAAAAGCTTCCCTGCATGTGTCTCGTTATATGTTAAAAGCTCCCCTGCATGTGTCTCGTTATATGTTAAAAGCCCCCCTGCATGTGTCATGTTATATGTTAAAAGCTTCCCTGCATGTGTCATGTTATATGTTAAAAGCTTCCCTGCATGTGTCATGTTATATGTTAAAAGCTTCCCTGCATGTGTCATGTTATATGTTAAAAGCTTCCCTGCATGTGTCATGTTATATGTTAAAAGCTTCCCTGCATGTGTCATGTTATATGTTAAAAGCTTCCCTGCATGTGTCATGTTATATGTTAAAAGCTTCCCTGCATGTGTCATGTTATATGTTAAAAGCTTCCCTGCATGTGTCATGTTATATGTTAAAAGCTTCCCTGCATGTACCATGTTATATTTGGTTGTGTGTATGGTTAAATAAAGGGAGGAGAGTAGCTCGGTCACGGTCAGCTACGATGCATCCCAAATAGCAACCTACAGTGCCTTGCGAAAGTATTCGGCCCCCTTGAACTTTGCGACCTTTTGCCACATTTCAGGTTTCAAACATAAAGATATAAAACTGTATTTTTTTGTGAAGAATCAACAACAAGTGGGACACAATCATGAAGTGGAACGACATTTATTGGATATTTCAAACTTTTTTAACAAATCAAAAACTGAAAAATTGGGCGTGCAAAATTATTCAGCCCCTTTACTTTCAGTGCAGCAAACTCTCTCCAGAAGTTCAGTGAGGATCTCTGAATGATCCAATGTTGACCTAAATTACTAATGATGATAAATACAATCCACCTGTGTGTAATCAAGTCTCCGTATGAATGCACCTGCACTGTGATAGTCTCAGAGGTCCGTTAAAAGCGCAGAGAGCATCATGAAGAACAAGGAACACACCAGGCAGGTCCGAGATACTGTTGTGAAGAAGTTTAAAGCCGGATTTGGATACAAAAAGATTTCCCAAGTTTTAAGCATCCCAAGGAGCACTGTGCAAGCGATAATATTGAAATGGAAGGAGTATCAGACCACTGCAAATCTACCAAGACCTGGCCGTCCCTCTAAACTTTCAGCTCATACAAGGAGAAGACTGATCAGAGATGCAGCCAAGAGGCCCATGATCACTCTGGATGAACTGCAGAGATCTACAGCTGAGGTGGGAGACTCTGTCCATAGGACAACAATCAATCGTATATTGCACAAATCTGGCCTTTATGGAAGAGTGGCAAGAAGAAAGCCATTTCTTAAAGATATCCATAAAAAGTGTTGTTTAAAGTTTGCCACAAGCCACCTGGGAGACACACCAAACATGTGGAAGAAGGTGCTCTGGTCAGATGAAACCAAAATTGAACTTTTTGGCAACAATGCAAAACGTTATGTTTGGCGTAAAAGCAACACAGCTCATCACCCTGAACACACCATCCCCACTGTCAAACATGGTGGTGGCAGCATCATGGTTTGGGCCTGCTTTTCTTCAGCAGGGACAGGGAAGATCGTTAAAATTGATGGGAAGATGGATGGAGCCAAAAACAGGACCATTCTGGAAGAAAACCTGATGGAGTCTGCAAAAGACCTGAGACTGGGACGGAGATTTGTCTTCCAACAAGACAATGATCCAAAACATAAAGCAAAATCTACAATGGAATGGTTCAAAAATAAACATATCCAGGTGTTAGAATGGCCAAGTCAAAGTCCAGACCTGAATCCAATCGAGGATCTGTGGAAAGAACTGAAAACTGCTGTTCACAAATCCTCTCCATCCAACCTCACTGAGCTCGAGCTGTTTTGCAAGGGGGAATGGGAAAAAATGTCAGTCTCTCGATGTGCAAAACTGATAGAGACATACCCCAAGCGACTTACAGCTGTAATCGCAGCAAAAGGTGGCGCTACAAAGTATTAACTTAAGGGGGCTGAATAATTTTGCACGCCCAATTCTTCAGTTTTTGATTTGTTAAAAAAGTTTGAAATATCCAATAAATGTCGTTCCACTTCATGATTGTGTCCCACTTGTTGTTGATTCTTCACAAAAAAATACAGTTTTATATCTTTATGTTTGAAGCCTGAAATGTGGCAAAAGGTCACAAAGTTCAAGGGGGCCGAATACTTTCGCAAGGCACTGTATTCCCTACATAGTGCATTACATTTCATCAGGGCCCATATGGCTCTGGTCAGAAGTTGTGCACTATATTGAAAATAGGATGCTAATTGGGATGCATCGTAGGTGACTGTGACCAGAAGATTCATAAAAAGGGAAGACAGAGAGGCAATTCATTATTTCAGTCAATAAGTTCATCTCAAATTGCATCTTTGCATGATTGCTTCTCAGTATTTGATTTGTGTTCTGAGGGGGATTGTCAAATCCATGCCATTAGCAATCTATAAAGTCCTCCCTGAAGACCATTTGCAGTGCTTCTGGTGCGAACAATTCAGGGCCTTGCTTTTGGTGAGAGACAACACACACTCTACTTGACGAAATGCATCCGTTTGACAGGACTTGTTAGGATTCATTTGGTTTCTTTGTTGTGCCGTCGAATTGTCTTTCACTCATTGTGAACCGAAAAGCGATGTGGGCGGATATTTAGTAAACATCAGAAAATGACTTGAATGAATATGATTCCGAACACTCTCCCAAAGGTGTGTTTGATGCGAATCAGCAGCTGCTAGTACGTCTGTTTATGAACGTGATGTGAGGTAAATGTCGAACGATTCTCCGGTCACATACTGTGACTTGATGATGTAATAGCAGTGCATACAGTGCAGTAGCTGGGTGGGATTGTGCTTCTGTTATCTCCTCTAAAGCTTTCTGTCAGCGGTGGATTAGCTGTCGTTTTACCAGATACCACGTCCTATTGTACAGCCAATCAAATGAAAACATTGTTTATTTCTGCTGTCTAAAAAAGTTAAATAAAGCGATGCGTTCATGATTTTGTTGTCCAATGAATAATGATGTGTATATAATATAATAATATAAATATATGTATATCATATCATATTATAATATAAATATAATATACATGAGTGGAAAATACGTTGTCAGTATATGTTGTAAATGGGTTTACTTCCAACAGGTTATCCAGGTCAACTTTGAGGAGTTTGACATGGAGATCGGCTATGACTCATTAACCATCGGAGACGGAGGGCAAGTTGGAGACTCAAGAACTATAATACAAGTGTAGGTATTATACTTGAATTATCCTCGGATCCCACAACCACATCTAGCTGTGAGATTACACTTAAATAAACATGTCTGTTGTTTGATGGTTCAATTAAGTCCACTTACATTCCACGTTGTTTTTAAAATGTTAATATTAACTCTATAACTAATTAACATATGTGTTGTTTGATGGTTCAATTAAGTCCACTTACATTCCACGTTGTTTTTAAAATGGTAATATTAACTCTATAACTAATTAACATATGTGTTGTTCGAGGGTTCAATTAAGTCCACTTACATTCCACGTTGTTTTAAAATGTTAATATTAACTCTATAACTAATTTACATATGTGTTGTTTGATGGTTCAATTAAGTCCACTTACATTCCACGTTGTTTTAAAATGTTAATATTAACTCTATAACTAATTTACATATGTGTTGTTTGATGGTTCAATTAAGTCCACCTACATTCCACGTTGTTTTTAAAATGTTAATATTAACTCTATAACTAATTTACATATGTGTTGTTTGATGGTTCAATTAAGTCCACCTACATTCCACGTTGTTTTTAAAATGTTAATATTAACTCTATAACTAATTTACATATGTGTTGTTTGATGGTTCAATTAAGTCCACCTACATTCCACGTTGTTATATATTTTTTTATTTAACTCTAACTAATAAACATGTTTGTTGTTTACAATAATGACTTATCATCAAGTTTCTCTTACATGCCTGGTTGTATAAAAAAGGTAAATAGCTTTTAAGATAACCCTGTCTCTTATTTCTGTTTTTGTATTTAACCTTTATTTGGACAGATAAGTCAATTAAGAACAGATTCTTATTTACGATTACAACCGATCTGATTGGCTGAAGGGCAGTATTGTGACGGGCCATTGGTTGTATTGTGCTCTTATCTGCAGCTTGACAGGTAGCTTCGTGCCTGACCTTATTGTCAGCATGTCCCATCAAATGTGGCTGCACCTTCAGTCTGATGAGAGCGTGGGATCAATCGGCTTCAAGATCAACTATAAAGGTACAAACACTATCAAACTATTTAACCCTAGACACAGTATACAGTCCTCCTCTGTGCTGATAACGATAACATGTTGAGATACAAACACTATCAAACTCTTTAACCCTAGACACAGTATACAGTCCTCCTCTGTGCTGATAACGATAACATGTTGAGATACAGACACTATCAACCGACCTTAGCCCATGCCTGTCCCAGACCTAGCCCCCAGACCCTAGCCCCCAGCCCCTATCCCAGCACCTATCCCCAGCACCTATCCCCAGCCCCTAGCCCCTAGCCCCTATCCCCAGCCCCTATCCCCAGCCCTTATCCCCAGCCCCTATCCCCAGCCCCTATCCCCAGCGCCTATCCCCAGCCCCTATCTCCAGCACTTATCCCCATGCCCTAGCCCCTGCACCTAGCCCCAGCACCCCTCCCCAGGAACTCTCCCCAGCACCGTCCCCAGCCCCTATCCCCAGCACCTATCCCCAGCACCGTCCCCAGCCCCTATCCCCAGCACCTATCCCCAGCGCCTATCCCCAGGGCCTATCCCCAGACCCTATCCCCAGGCCCTATCCCCAGCGCCTATCCCCAGCACCGACCCCAGCACCGTCCCCAGCCCCTATCCCCAGCCCCTATCCCCAACCCCTATCCCCAACCCCTATCCCCAGCCCCTATCCCCAACCCCTATCCCCAGCACCGTCCCCAGCCCCTATCCCCAGCACCGTCGCCAGCACCGACCCCAGCACCTATCCCCCTATCCCCAGCCCCTATCCCCAGCACATATCCCCAGCCCCTATCCCCAGCCCTTATCCCCAGCACCGGCCCCAGCACCGATCCCAGCGCCTATCCCCAGCACCTATCCATCCTAAACCTGACCCAGGGCCAGACTACCTGCATCCCAGACCTGGCCCAGGACCAGACCTTCTCCATCCCAGACCTGGCCCTGGACCAGACCTTCTCCATCCCAGACCTGGCCCAGCACCAGACTACCTCCATCCCAGACCTGGCCCAGGACCAGCCTACCTCCATCCCAGGACCAGACCATCCCAGACCTGGCCCAGGACCAGACTACCTCCATCCCAGACCAGACCCAGGACCAGACCTTCTCCATCCCAGATCTGTCCCAGGACCAGACTACCTCCATCCCAGATCTGTCCCAGGACCAGACTACCTCCATCCCAGACCTGGCCCAGGACCAGACTACCTCCATCCCAGACCTGGCCCAGGACCAGACTACCTCCATCCCAGACCTGACCCAGGACCAGACCTTCTCCATCCCAGATCTGTCCCAGGACCAGACTACCTCCATCCCAGACCTGGCCCAGCACCAGACTACTTGCATCCCAAACCTGGCCCAGCACCAGACCTTCTCCATCCCATCCCAGACCTAGCCCAGGACCAGACCTTCTCCATCCCAGACCTGGCCCAGGACCAGACCCATTCCATCCCAGACCTGGACCATCACCAGACTACCTCCATCCTAGACCTGGCCCAGGACCAGACCTTCTCCATCCCAGACCTGGCCCAGGACCAGACCCATTCCATCCCAGACCTGGACCATCACCAGACTACCTCCATCCTAGACCTGGCCCAGGACCAGACCTTCTCCATCCCAGACCGGGCCCAGGACCAGACCTGCTCCATCCCAGACCTGGCCCAGGACCAGGCTACCTCCATCCCAGACCTGGCCCAGGACCAGACCTTCTCCATCCCAGACCGGGCCCAGGACCAGACCTTCTCCATCCCAGACCGGGCCCAGGACCAGACCTGCTCCATCCCAGACCTGGCCCCGGACCAGACTACCTCCATCCCAGACCGGTCCCAGGACCAGACCTGCTCCATCCCAGACCTGGCCCAGGACCAGACCTTCTCCATCCCAGACCTGGCCCAGCACCAGCCTACCTCTATCCCAGACCTGTCCCAGCACCAGACCACCTCCAACCCAGACCTGGCCCAGGACCAGACTACCTCCATCCCAGACCTGGCCCAGGACCAGATCTTCTCCATCCCAGACCTGGCCCAGCACCAGCCTACCTCCATCCCAGACCTGTCCCAGCACCAGACCACCTCCATCCCAGACCTGGCCCAGCACCAGACTACCTCCATCCCAGACCTGGCCCAGGACCAGACCTCCTCCATCCCAGACCTGACCCAGGACCAGACTACCTCCATCCCAGACCTGGCCCAGGACCAGACTACCTCCATCCCAGACCTGGCCCAGGACCAGACCTTCTCCATTCCAGACCTGGCCCAGGACCAGACTACCTCCATCCCAGACCTGGCCCAGGACCAGACTACCTCCATCCCAGACCTTGCCCAGGACCAGACCTTCTCCATTCCAGACCTGGCCCAGGACCAGACTACCTCCATCCCAGACCTGGCCCAGGACCAGACTACCTCCATCCTAGACCTGGCCCAGGACCAGACCTTCTCCATCCCAGACCTGGCCCAGGACTAGCCTACCTCCATCCCAGGACCAGACCTTCTCCATCCCAGACCTGGCCCAGGACCAGACCTTCTCCATCCCATACCTGGCCCAGGACCAGCCTACCTCCATCCCAGGACCATCCCAGACCTGGCCCAGCACCAGAGACCCTTTGAGACAGATACTATCAGTATCAAACAGATAAAATACTAACATTTGACTCATCCCTGTCTCTTTCTCTGACAGAGATTGATAAGGAGAGTTGTGGGGATCCAGGCACACCTCTGTATGGCTTCCAGGAGGGCAGTGGGTTTCTGAACGGGAACGTGCTGCGGTTCGAGTGCCAGTTTGGCTTTGAGCTGATTGGAGAGAGGATGATCACCTGTCAGAACAACAACCAATGGTCTGCTAACATCCCCATTTGCATATGTGAGTATCTGGACTTGCAGAGTATGGAGAGTATGTTCATTGTTTGAAATTCCATGTTAAAAAGCACAGTCATTCTGTGGAATATGTTTTTTATTACAATAAGTAAGGAAATACATTATTACACTTTTCAGGTTTACAGAGTAGACCTGTTAGGAAAACCCTCCCATGCTGCCTCGGTGGAATACCTTAATGAACATATGAATATGCAAACATAAACATTTCTACACCTAACCCACTCCTTTTTCCTACTCCCACAGTCCCATGTTTCTCCAACTTCACGGCGGCCGTGGGCACTGTGCTGTCCCCTGACTACCCAGAGGGCTATGGGAACAACCTGAACTGTGTGTGGATCATCATCTCTGAACCAGGCAGCCGGATCCACCTGGCCTTCAACGACTTTGACCTGGAGCCTCCATACGACTTCCTCACCGTGAAGGACGGAGACCAGGTAATGGATTGATTGAGACCAGGTAATGGATTGATTGAGACCAGGTAATGGATTGATTGAGACCAGGTAATGGATTGATTGAGACCAGGTAATGGATTGATTGAGACTAGGTAATGGATTGATTGAGACCAGGTAATGGATTAATTGAGACCAGGTAATGGATTGATTGAGACCAGGTAATAGATTGATTGAGACCAGGTAATGGATTGATGGAGACTATGTAATGGATTGATTGAGACCAGGTAATGGATTAATTGAGACCAGGTAATGGATTGATTGAGACCAGGTAATAGATTGATTGAGACCAGGTAATTGATTGATTGAGACTAGGTAATGGATTGATTGATTGATAATTGATTGAGTAGCTAGTAAAAGGGGAAGGGCATCATGGAGGTTTTTAAATCACTCTTAAAAACCCACCGTTTTAGCTTAGCCTGAAATCTTCCTAGCTTTATGTTAGTGGTTTCATACAGCCTTTCTGGGACTTTAGGTTTATTTTAGCTGAACGCTTATTTCCTCTTGGTTTGTGGTTAGTTCTTTCATTTTCTTGTTTCACCAAAAATGTTGTGTTGTTTAAGTGTATCATTTCTTTGAATAGTGTTGTGTTGTTTAAATGCCCCCCCCCCCCCCCCCCCCTTTAAATAACGTTTCCACACGATGTGGTCGTACCAGACGGGCTCGTCCATCCTGGGGAGGTACTCGGGAGCCGAGGTGCCGTCTCACTTCACCTCCAACAGTAACATACTCCAGCTGGAGTTCCAGGCTGACCACTCCATGTCCGGAAGAGGATTCAACATCACCTACAGCAGTCAGTACCCTGCTCTACTATGACCTCACCATGTCCTTACGACGCACGTTGGTTTTATTTTCTTTGTTGTTGGGAGAGAGAAGCCGTTGATGAACCAAGTGTACGGTCTTGTGAGTCACTGTAAACCCCACTGGTAAAAACACATGTTGAATTAGCGTTCGTTCAGTGTCACACTGTTACAAAGGCTGTACCGTCATTACATGTGTCATGCGTCTCTTACCGCTTGGTCACCGAAAGGATGCTGGTTTGGAATATTTGAGGTGACAAGGTGAAAAATCTGTCGATGTGCCCTTGAGCAAGACACTTATCCCTAATTTGCTGTTGGTGCACCAATTCAATTCAATTCAATTCAAGGGGCTTTATTGGCATGGGAAACATGTGTTAACATTGCCAAAGCAAGTGAGGTAGATAATATTATTATAAAATGAACAGTAAACATTACACATACAGATATTTCAAAACAATGCTACTATGACTGACCCTGTAAAACAACACCTATCATACTACTATGGCCGACCCTGTAAAACAACACCTATCACACTACTATGACTGACTCTGTAAAACAACACCTATCATACTACTATGGCCGACCCTGTAGCACAACACCTATCATACTACTATGACTGACCCTGTAAAACAACACCTATCATACTACTATGACTGACCCTGTAAAACAACACCTATCATACTACTATGGCCGACCCTGTAAAACAACACCTATCATACTACTATGGCCGACCCTGTAAAACAACACCTATCATACTACTATGACCAACCCTGTAAAACAACACCTATCATACTACTATGGCCGACCCTGTAAAACAACACCTATCATACTACTATGACTGACCCTGTAAAACAACACCTATCATACTACTATGGCCGACCCTGTAAAACAACACCTATCATACTAATATGGCTGACCCTGTAAAACAACACCTATCATACTACTATGGCTGACCCTGTAAAACAACACCTATCATACTACTATGGCCGACCCTGTAAAACAACACCTATCATACTACTATGACTGACCCTGTAAAACAACACCTATCATACTACTATGGCCGACCCTGTAAAACAACACCTATCATACTACTATGACTGACCCTGTAAAACAACACCTATCATACTACTATGACTGACCCTGTAAAACAACACCTATCATACTACTATGACTGACCCTGTAAAACAACACCTATCATACTACTATGGCCGACCCTGTAAAACAACACCTATCACACTACTATGACTGACTCTGTAAAACAACACCTATCATACTACTA
>NC_092149.1:5376518-5381518 GCF_045791955.1 Oncorhynchus clarkii lewisi | reverse complement strand
GATATCATCTGTTTTATACTGTAGAGGACTGGAGGGATGTAGAGCTCTGATGTCATCTGTTTTATACTGTAGAGGTCTGGAGGGATGTAGAGCTCTGATGTCATCTGTTTTATACTGTAGAGGACTGGAGGGATGTAGAGCTCTGATGTCATCTGTTTTATACTGTAGAGGACTGGAGGGATGTAGAGCTCTGATGTCATCTGTTTTATACTGTAGAGGACTGGAGGGATGTAGAGCTCTGATGTCATCTGTTTTATACTGTAGAGGACTGGAGGGATGTAGAGCTCTGATGTCATCTGTTTTATACTGTAGAGGACTGGAGGGATGTAGAGCTCTGATGTCATCTGTTTTATACTGTAGAGGACTGGAGGGATGTAGAGCTCTGATGTCATCTGTTTTATACTGTAGAGGACTGGAGGGATGTAGAGCTCTGATGTCATCTGTTTTATACTGTAGAGGACTGGAGGGATGTAGAGCTCTGATGTCATCTGTTTTATACTGTAGAGGACTGGAGGGATGTAGAGGTCTGGGCTGACTGATGTCATCTGTTTTATACTGTAGAGGACTGGAGGGATGTAGAGCTCTGATATCATCTGTTTTATAATGTAGAGGACTGGAGGGATGTAGAGCTCTGATGTCATCTGTTTTATACTGTAGAGGACTGGAGGGATGTAGAGCTCTGATGTCATGTGTTTTATACTGTAGAGGACTGGAGGGATGTAGAGCTCTGATGTCATCTGTTTTATACTGTAGAGGACTGGAGGGATGTAGAGCTCTGATGTCATTTGTTTTATACTGTAGAGGACTGGAGGGATGTAGAGCTCTGATGTCATGTGTTTTATACTGTAGAGGACTGGAGGGATGTAGAGCTCTGATGTCATCTGTTTTATACTGTAGAGGACTGGAGGGATGTAGAGCTCTGATGTCATCTGTTTTATACTGTAGAGGACTGGAGGGATGTAGCTCTGAGCTCTGATGTCATCTGTTTTATACTGTATAGGACTGGAGGGATGTAGAGCTCTGATGTCATCTGTTTTATACTGTAGAGGTCTGGAGGGATGTAGAGCTCTGATGTCATCTGTTTTATACTGTAGAGGACTGGAGGGATGTAGAGCTCTGATGTCATCTCTTTTATACTGTAGAGGACTGGAGGGATGTCGAGCTCTGATGTCATCTGTTTTATACTGTAGAGGACTGGACAGGGATATAGAGCTCTGATGTCATCTGTTTTATACTGTAGAGGTCTGGAGGGATGTAGAGCTCTGATGTCATCTGTTTTATACTGTAGAGGACTGGAGGGATGTAGAGCTCTGATGTCATCTGTTTTATACTGTAGAGGACTGGAGGGATGTAGAGCTCTGATGTCATGTGTTTTATACTGTAGAGGACTGGAGGGATGTAGAGCTCTGATGTCATCTGTTTTATACTGTAGAGGACTGGAGGGATGTAGAGCTCTGATATCATCTGTTTTATACTGTAGAGGACTGGAGGGATGTAGAGCTCTGATGTCATCTGTTTTATACTGTAGAGGACTGGAGGGATGTAGAGCTCTGATGTCATCTGTTTTATACTGTAGAGGACTGGAGGGATGTAGAGCTCTGATGTCATCTGTTTTATACTGTAGAGGACTGGAGGGATGTAGAGCTCTGATGTCATTTGTTTTATACTGTAGAGGACTGGAGGGATGTAGAGCTCTGATGTCATGTGTTTTATACTGTAGAGGACTGGAGGGATGTAGAGCTCTGATGTCATCTGTTTTATACTGTAGAGGACTGGAGGGATGTAGAGCTCTGATGTCATCTGTTTTATACTGTAGAGGACTGGAGGGATGTAGAGCTCTGATGTCATCTGTTTTATACTGTATAGGACTGGAGGGATGTAGAGCTCTGATGTCATCTGTTTTATACTGTAGAGGTCTGGAGGGATGTAGAGCTCTGATGTCATCTGTTTTATACTGTAGAGGACTGGAGGGATGTAGAGCTCTGATGTCATCTCTTTTATACTGTAGAGGACTGGAGGGATGTCGAGCTCTGATGTCATCTGTTTTATACTGTAGAGGACTGGACAGGGATATAGAGCTCTGATGTCATCTGTTTTATACTGTAGAGGTCTGGAGGGATGTAGAGCTCTGATGTCATCTGTTTTATACTGTAGAGGACTGGAGGGATGTAGAGCTCTGATGTCATCTGTTTTATACTGTAGAGGACTGGAGGGATGTAGAGCTCTGATGTCATGTGTTTTATACTGTAGAGGACTGGAGGGATGTAGAGCTCTGATGTCATCTGTTTTATACTGTAGAGGACTGGAGGGATGTAGAGCTCTGATATCATCTGTTTTATACTGTAGAGGACTGGAGGGATGTAGAGCTCTGATGTCATCTGTTTTATACTGTAGAGGACTGGAGGGATGTAGAGCTCTGATGTCATCTGTTTTATACTGTAGAGGACTGGAGGGATGTAGAGCTCTGATGTCATCTGTTTTATACTGTAGAGGACTGGAGGGATGTAGAGCTCTGATGTCATCTGTTTTATACTGTAGAGGACTGGAGGGATGTAGAGCTCTGATGTCATCTGTTTTATACTGTAGAGGACTGGAGGGATGTAGAGCTCTGATGTCATCTGTTTTATACTGTAGAGGACTGGAGGGATGTAGAGCTCTGATGTCATCTGTTTTATACTGTAGAGGACTGGAGGGATGTAGAGCTCTGGGTTGGCTGATGTCATGTGTTTTATACTGTAGAGGACTGGAGGGATGTAGAGCTGTGGGCTGACTGATATCATCTGTTTTATACTGTAGAGGACTGGAGGGATGTAGAGCTCTGGGCTGACTGATATCATCTGTTTTATACTGTAGAGGACTGGAGGGATGTAGAGCTCTGATATCATCTGTTTTATACTGTAGAGGACTGGAGGGATGTAGAGCTCTGATGTCATGTGTTTTATACTGTAGAGGACTGGAGGGATGTAGAGCTCTGATGTCATCTGTTTTATACTGTAGAGGACTGGAGGGATGTAGAGCTCTGATGTCATCTGTTTTATACTGTAGAGGACTGGAGGGATGTAGAGCTCTGATGTCATCTGTTTTATACTGTATAGGACTGGAGGGATGTAGAGCTCTGATGTCATCTGTTTTATACTGTAGAGGTCTGGAGGGATGTAGAGCTCTGATGTCATCTGTTTTATACTGTAGAGGACTGGAGGGATGTAGAGCTCTGATGTCATCTCTTTTATACTGTAGAGGACTGGAGGGATGTCGAGCTCTGATGTCATCTGTTTTATACTGTAGAGGACTGGACAGGGATATAGAGCTCTGATGTCATCTGTTTTATACTGTAGAGGTCTGGAGGGATGTAGAGCTCTGATGTCATCTGTTTTATACTGTAGAGGACTGGAGGGATGTAGAGCTCTGATGTCATCTGTTTTATACTGTAGAGGACTGGAGGGATGTAGAGCTCTGATGTCATGTGTTTTATACTGTAGAGGACTGGAGGGATGTAGAGCTCTGATGTCATCTGTTTTATACTGTAGAGGACTGGAGGGATGTAGAGCTCTGATATCATCTGTTTTATACTGTAGAGGACTGGAGGGATGTAGAGCTCTGATGTCATCTGTTTTATACTGTAGAGGACTGGAGGGATGTAGAGCTCTGATGTCATCTGTTTTATACTGTAGAGGACTGGAGGGATGTAGAGCTCTGATGTCATCTGTTTTATACTGTAGAGGACTGGAGGGATGTAGAGCTCTGATGTCATCTGTTTTATACTGTAGAGGACTGGAGGGATGTAGAGCTCTGATGTCATCTGTTTTATACTGTAGAGGACTGGAGGGATGTAGAGCTCTGATGTCATCTGTTTTATACTGTAGAGGACTGGAGGGATGTAGAGCTCTGATGTCATCTGTTTTATACTGTAGAGGACTGGAGGGATGTAGAGCTCTGATGTCATCTGTTTTATACTGTAGAGGACTGGAGGGATGTAGAGCTCTGGGTTGGCTGATGTCATGTGTTTTATACTGTAGAGGACTGGAGGGATGTAGAGCTCTGGGCTGACTGATATCATCTGTTTTATACTGTAGAGGACTGGAGGGATGTAGAGCTCTGGGCTGACTGATATCATCTGTTTTATACTGTAGAGGACTGGAGGGATGTAGAGCTCTGATATCATCTGTTTTATACTGTAGAGGACTGGAGGGATGTAGAGCTCTGATGTCATCTGTTTTATACTGTAGAGGACTGGAGGGATGTAGAGCTCTGATGTCATCTGTTTTATACTGTAGAGGACTGGAGGGATGTAGAGCTCTGATGTCATCTGTTTTATACTGTAGAGGACTGGAGGGATGTCGAGCTCTGATATCATCTGTTTTATACTGTATAGGACTGGAGGGATGTAGAGCTCTGATGTCATCTGTTTTATACTGTAGAGGACTGGAGGGATGTAGAGCTCTGGGCTGACTGATATCATCTGTTTTATACTGTAGAGGACTGGAGGGATGTAGAGCTCTGGGCTGACTGATATCATCTGTTTTATACTGTAGAGGACTGGAGGGATGTAGAGCTCTGATATCATCTGTTTTATACTGTAGAGGACTGGAGGGATGTAGAGCTCTGATGTCATCTGTTTTATACTGTAGAGGACTGGAGGGATGTAGAGCTCTGATGTCATCTGTTTTATACTGTAGAGGACTGGAGGGATGTAGAGCTCTGATATCATCTGTTTTATACTGTAGAGGACTGGAGGGATGTAGAGCTCTGATATCATCTGTTTTATACTGTAGAGGACTGGAGGGATGTAGAGCTCTGATGTCATCTGTTTTATACTGTAGAGGACTGGAGGGATGTAGAGCTCTGATGTCATCTGTTTTATACTGTAGAGGACTGGAGGGATGTAGAGCTCTGATGTCATCTGTTTTATACTGTAGAGGACTGGAGGGATGTAGAGCTCTGGGTTGGCTGATGTCATCTGTTTTATACTGTAGAGGACTGGAGGGATGTAGAGCTCTGGG
>NC_092149.1:5316518-5369018 GCF_045791955.1 Oncorhynchus clarkii lewisi | reverse complement strand
GTTGTGACGTTGGACACATCATCATGCATGGACCCTGGGATCCCGGTGAACGGTGTGCGGTACGGCCATGACCTGGCCATCGGGTCCACGGTGTCGTTCCAGTGTGACCAGGGATACCGGCTCAGTCATGAGGAACCGCTGGTCTGTGGGAAGAACCACTGGTGGAGCCATCCTCTGCCCACATGTGACGGTATGTTAGCCTCTATAACAGGGGGATTTACAATCTGACCCCTACAAGGTCCGGACAACTGCTGCTTTTCTGTTATACCTAATCATTAATATCACCCACCTGGTGTTCCAGGTCTAAATTAGGCCCTGATTAGAGGGGAATCACCCACCTGGTGTCCCAGGTCTAAATCAGGCCCTGATTAGAGGGGAATCACCCCACCTGGTGTTCCAGGTCTAAATCAGGCCCTGATTTAGCCAACACCTGCTCTAGCCAACACCTGCTCTAGCCAACAGATGCTCTAGCCAACACCTGCTCTAGCCAACACCTGCTCTAGCCAACACCTGCTCTAGCCAACTTTGTCAGAATGGTTAGCCGAATAACAGACAAATCTTTGAACAGGGTTCATATAATAGTATTCATACGGTTCAACCAACTCGTTCGTACCTTTTCACATGTGATGGTAACTAACTAAAGAGAAAATAATATTTTTGTTGTCATCCCACTCCTTACATATTTGTGTTTATTGTATAGGATAGAGAAAATGAAGATAGTGTGCTGAAATAGCAGTGGGCTGTATTGGTACACAGCAGTTCAACTGGTAGATCACACTAGCAGTGGTCTGTTTTGGTACCAGTTCAACTGGTAGACCACACTAGCAGTGGTCTGTATTGGTACCAGTTCAACTGGTAGACCACACTAGCAGTGGTCTGTATCGGTACACAGCAGTTCAACTGGTAGACCACACTAGCAGTGGTCTGTATTGGTACCAGTTCAACTGGTAGACCACACTAGCAGTGGTCTGTATTGGTACACAGCAGTTCAACTGGTAGACCAGCCTGTCATCTCAATGAAGCTAGACCGGTCTCATCTGGATGTGTCATCTCAATGAAGCTAGCCTGGTCTCATCTGGATGTGTCATCTCAGTGAAGCTAGCCTGGTCCCATCTGGATGTGTCATCTCAATGAAGCTAGCCTGGTCTCATCTGGATGTGTCATCTCAATGAAGCTAGCCTGGTCTCATCTGGATGTGTCATCTCAATGAAGCTAGCCTGGTCCCATCTAGATGTGTCATCTCAATGAAGCTAGCCTGGTCTCATCTGGATGTGTTATCTCAATGAAGCTAGCCTGGTCTCATTTGGATGTGTCATCTCAATGAAGCTAGCCTGGTCTCATCTGGATGTGTCATCTCAATGAAGCTACTCCGGTCTCATTTGGACGTGTCATCTCAATGAAGCTATCCCGGTCTCATCTGGATGTGTCATCTCAATGAAGCTAGCCTGGTTCCATCTGGATGTGTCATCTCAGTGAAGCCAGCCCGGTCTCATCTGGATGTGTCACCTCAATGAAGCTCGCCTGGTGTCATCTGGATGTGTCATCTCAATGAAGCTAGCCCGGTCTCATCTGGATGTGTCATCTCAGTGAAGCTAGCCCGGTCTCATCTGGATGTGTCATCTCAATGAAGCTAGCCTGGTCTCATCTGGATGGGTCATCTCAATGAAGCTAGCCAGGTCTCATCTGGATGTGTCATCTCAATGAAGCTCGCCTGGTCTCATCTGGATGTGTCACCTCAGTGAAGCTAGCCAGGTCTCATCTGGATGTGTCATCTCAGTGAAGCTAGTCCGGTCTCATCTGGATGTGTCACCTCAGTGAAGCTAGCCCGGTCTCATCCTGATGTGCTCCAGCCAACTCCTCTCTGCTGTGTTTGTTCCTTTGAATGCCAAACACGTAACCTTCTCTCCAGCACGGCACGACAACCATATTCAGACCAATGTGCTGCACATACAGATCTGGGCGCAGGGTTTAAGGGTATTTATACGGTTCATCCAACACCCACTGGGCAGGGATTCAATTTTAATGTCACACCCTAGCAGTATTCCCGATGATGCTATACTTGTGTCCTTGAATTAATAAACAATCACTTTTGTTCCCGAAATGCACCATGGAACGTTTCAATATTTCAGAGGCGTATTCGGTAGATCGTCCCAGTCACCACACCTGTACAGGGACGATGTACTGGAGAGAGGAGATTGGCAGGAGTCATAGGGCTTGATGTACTAACACACGTTATACTGTATTATCTATAAGGCCCACTACACTTTACATCAAATTAATACATGATATAGAGACAGAGTCTTCCTGCCACTCACCTCTCTACTGGGACAATATAATAGACATGGTTAGATAGTAGAGTCTTCTAATCACTCACCTCTCTACTGGGACAATATAATAGACATGGTTAGATAGTAGAGTCTATCTGTCACTCACCTCCCTACTGGGACAATATAATAGACATGGTTAGATAGTAGAGTCTTCCTGTCACTCACCTCTCTACTGGGACAATATAATAGACATGGTTAGATAGTAGAGTCTTCCTGTCACTCACCTCTCTACTGGGACAATATTATAGACATGGTTAGTTAGTAGAGTTTAGAGGTTAGGATGGTAGAGGTTAAGGGGTTAGGAGGTAGGATGGTAGGGTGTTAGGATGGTTGTTACTGAGGGTGAACACATGGAGACAGTAAGGTAGATGTTGCTACTGAGGGTGAACACATGGAGACAGTAGGGTAGATGTTGTTACTGAGGGTGAACACATGGAGACAGTAGGGTAGATGTTGCTACTGAGGGTGAACACATGGAGACAGTAGGGTGGATGTTAGGGAGACAGTAGGGTAGATGTTGCTACTGAGGGTGAACACATGGAGACAGTAGGGTAGATGTTGTTACTGAGGGTGAACACATGGAGACAGTAGGGTAGATGTTAGGGAGACAGTAGGGTAGATGTTAGGGAGACAGTAGGGTAGATGTTGCTACTGAGGGTGGACACATGGAGACAGTAGGGTAGATGTTGTTACTGAGGGTGAACACACGGAGACAGTAGGGTAGATGTTAGGGAGACAGTAGGGTAGATGTTGCTACTGAGGATGGACACATGGACACAGTAGGGTAGATGTTGTTACTGCGGGTGAACACATGGAGACAGTAGGGTAGATGTTGTTACTGAGGGTGAACACATGAAGACAGTAGGGTAGATGTTAGGGAGACAGTAGGGTAGATGTTGTTACTGAGGGTGAACACATGGAGACAGTAGGGTAGATGTTAGGGAGACAGTAGGGTAGATGTTGTTACTGAGGGTGAACACATGGAGACAGTAGGGTAGATGTTGCTACTGAGGGTGGACACAGGGAGACTGTAGGGTAGATGTTAGGGAGACAGTAGGGTAGATGTTGTTACTGAGGGTGAACACATGGAGACAGTAGGGTAGATGTTGTTACTGAGGGTGAACACATGGAGACAGTAGGGTAGATGTTAGGGAGACAGTAGGGTAGATGTTGTTACTGCGGGTGAACACATGGAGACAGTAGGGTAGATGTTGTTACTGAGGGTGAACACATGGAGACAGTAGGGAAGATGTTAGGGAGACAGTAGGGTAGATGTTGTTACTGAGGGTGAACACATGGAGACAGTAGGGTAGATGTTAGGGAGACAGTAGGGTAGATGTTGTTACTGAGGGTGAACACATGGAGACAGAAGGGTAGATGTTAGGGAGACAGTAGGGTAGATGTTGTTACTGAGAGTGAACACATGGAGACAGTAGGGTAGATGCTAGGGAGACAGTAGGGTAGATGTTGTTACTGAGGGTGAACACATGGAGACAGTAGGGTAGATGTTGTTACTGAGGTTGAACACATGGAGACAGTAGGGTAGATGTTTAGGGAGACTGTAGGGTAGATGTTGTTACTGAGGGTGAACACATGGAGACAGTAGGGTAGATGTTGCTACTGAGGGTGGACACAGGGAGACAGTAGGGTAGATGTTAAGGAGACAGTAGGGTAGATGTTGTTACTGAGGGTGAACACATGGAGACAGTAGGGTAGTTGTTAGGGAGACAGTAGGGTAGATGTTAGGGAGACAGTAGGGTAGATGTTGGAACTGAGGGTGGACACAGGGAGACAGTAGGGTAGATGTTGTTACTGAGGTTGAACACATGGAGACAGTAGGGTAGATGTTAGGGAGACATTAGGGTAGATGTTGTTACTGAGGGTGAACACATGGAGACAGAAGGGTAGATGTTAGGGAGACAGTAGGGTAGATGTTGTTACTGAGAGTGAACACATGGAGACAGTAGGGTAGATGCTAGGGAGACAGTAGGGTAGATGTTGTTACTGAGGGTGAACACATGGAGACAGTAGGGTAGATGTTGTTACTGAGGTTGAACACATGGAGACAGTAGGGTAGATGTTTAGGGAGACTGTAGGGTAGATGTTGTTACTGAGGGTGGACACATGGAAACAGTAGGGTAGATGTTGAGGAGACAGTAGGGTAGATGTTGTTACTGAGGGTGAACACATGGAGACAGTAGGGTAGATGTTAGGGAGACAGTAGGGTAGATGTTAGGGAGACAGTAGGGTAGATGTTGGAACTGAGGGTGGACACAGGGAGACAGTAGGATAGATGTTGTTACTGAGGTTGAACACATGGAGACAGTAGGGTCGATGTTGTTACTGAGGGTGAACACATATACTAGTGTACCAGTGGAGTCTATCTAATATCCCTCTACAGCTTCACATCAAGGCATCCAATACAGTACTCCTGTCTGAGACCAGGTGTGCCAGACTCAAACCCACAAGCCTTGCCAACTAACACTAGGCTCATGTCTTAGTAATGACTTCATGTAAGTTTGGCTCATTAATTAAACATTTGATATCATTTTGGGAGGTAGGGTTTGATTTCTGTGTGGTTTGCCTGGAGAGACTCGGGTGTATGGCAAATGGCACCCTTATTCCCTTCCCTATAGTGCACTACTTCTGACCAGGACCCATACACTACACAAGGGTAGTGCACTTACCATTAGGGATCGAGCTGAGGCCTCTAAGGGTAGTGACTGCAGCTGTACAGCTCCAGGCATCATTATCATCCTCCAAAAAAAAACCTGCCTGGCATTCATTGACATTCATTACTTAGAAAACATGTCCTCCAGCCACCAAGTTCAACTTCAAATATTTGTCTGCCAGATGATGTGTTTCTGGGGGGCATCTGCATAACGCCAGCAGCCGGGCCGGGTTTACAAGAACAAAAAACAAAAAAAACAGATTTTATTATTTTTTTAAAAATGTTTAAATTGTGATATTTGCCAAGTATTGTCCTTTAAAGAACATATGACCTTTTACAATGATAACAATACAATACCAGCCAGTAGAGAGCTGGTGGCTGGTGAACAACGGCTAATTCATGTGGATAAACTTTCAACAGGCTCTGACATTAACACTGTGGCCCAGTCGACATTGAGAGGGGACTTTACCTCATTAACTTTGCTGTGGAGAAGATAAAGATCATATTGATGATGTCACTAAGGAAGACATTGCACAGGATCATATTGATGATGTCACTAAGGAAGACATTGCACAGGATCATATTGATGATGTCACTAAGGAAGACATTGCACAGGATCATATTGATGATGTCACTAAGGAAGACATTGCACAGGATCATATTGATGATGTCACTAAGGAAGACATTGCACAGAATCATATTGATGATGTCACTAAGGAAGACATTGCACAGGATCATATTGATGATGTCACTAAGGAAGACATTGCACAGGATCATATTGATGATGTCACTAAGGAAGACATTGCACAGGATCATATTGATGATGTCACTAAAGAAGACATGCACAGGATCATATTGATGATGTCACTAAGGAAGACATTGCACAGGATCATATTGATGATGTCACTAAGGAAGACATTGCACAGGATCATATTGATGATGTCACTAAAGAAGACATGCACAGGATCATATTGATGATGTCACTAAGGAAGACATTGCACAGGATCATATTGATGATGTCACTAAAGAAGACATGCACAGGATCATATTGATGATGTCACTAAGGAAGACATGCAAAATGTGTAGCTCATTTTGTAGAGCATGTTGCTCACAACACCAAGGGTTGCGGGTTTGATTCCTGTTGACTAACCAAACAAAAGTGGGTTTGATCCCTGTTGACCAACCATACAAAAGTGGGTTTGATCCCTGTTGACCACCCATACAAAAGTGGGTTTGATTCCTGTTGACCAACCATACAAAAGTGGGTTTGATTCCTGTTGACCAACCATACAAAAGTGGGTTTGATTCCTGTTGACCAACCATACAAAAGTGGGATTGATTCCTGTTGACCAACCATACAAAAGTGGGTTTGATTCCTGTTGACCAACCATACAAAAAAAATGTTGGATAAAAGTGTTCGCTAAATTACATGTATCATAGATGATGTATGCCAATAGTGGAGCGTGAGGAGGATCATAGCATTAAGTTGATTAGTATTATCATCAGCATTGTGTATTAGCATCAGGCTAGCATTAGCATAGTGTATTAGCATCAGGCTAGCAATAACATTGTGTATTAGCACCAGGCTAGCACTAGCATAGTGTATTAGCATCAGGCTAGCAATAACATTGTGTATTAGCACCAGGCTAGCACTAGCATAGTGTATTAGCATCAGGCTAGCAATAACATTGTGTATTAGCACCAGGCTAGCACTAGCATAGTGTATTAGCATCAGGCTAGCAATAACATTGTGCATTAGCACCAGGCTAGCATTAGCATAGTGTATTAGCATCAGGCTAGCAATAACATTGTGTAATAGCACCAGGCTAGCATTAGCATTGTGTATTAGCATCAGGCTAGCAATAACATTGTGTAATAGCACCAGGCTAGCATTAGCATTGTGTATTAGCATCAGGAAAAGCATTACCATCGACTATTAGCATAATTGTCTCTCGTCATTCTCCAGCATCGTGCGGTGGGGACGTGAGAGGACCTGGTGGTATCATTCTGTCTCCTGGATATCCAGAACTCTACCCCAACTCTCTAAACTGCACCTGGACGGTGGAGGTCGGACATGGGAAAGGTAGGAGAGTACAGAATATGCGGTCCTTTTACTCAAAGCCCTTTTTTTATACAAATGGACCTACAGAACTATGAGAAGTGTGACAGTGTCACGTGTATGTCTCTGATAAAACTTACTTTTTTATTTATTTAACTAGGCAAGTCAGTTAACAACTAATTCTTATTTACAAGTGACGGCCTAGGAACAGTGGGTTAACTGCTGTGTTCAGGGGAAGAACGACTGATTTTTTTTACCTTATCAGCTCTGGGATTTGATCTAGCAACCATACGGTTACTGGCCCAACGCTCTAACCACTAGGCTACCCTGCCTAAATCTGTTGTATCAGATTTCACCATTCAAAGAGCTTTAAAAGTCCTCTTTCATTACTCGAGAAATCCCAGTTGTAACATTTGAGCTAATACCCATAATCCCCTCAAAAATCTGATGATGTGATTTTTCTTCTTCTCTCTGTTCTGCTCTGTTCAGGGGTCCAGTTCATGTTCCATTCCTTCCACTTGGAAGATCACCATGACTACCTCCTGATCACCGAGAACGGCAGCTTCGTCCTGCCTTTAGCTCGCCTCACCGGCTCCGAGCGCCCGGCGCCCGTCAACGCAGGCCTCTACGGGAACTACAAGGCTCAGCTTCGCTTCATCTCTGACTTCTCTATTTCCTTTCAAGGATTCAACATCTCTTTCTCAGGTAACAGAGGAGAGAGATATAGGGGGAGGGGAGGGAGGGAGGGAAAGAGAGGGAAAGAGAGGGAGAGTGAGAGAGAGGGAGGGATGAAGGGAAAGAGAGGGAGAGAGAGACAGAGAGAGAGAGGGAGAGAGAGAGAGAGAGATTGGGGGAAGGGAGAGAGACAGAGAGAGAGAGAGAGAGAGAGAGAGATTGGGGGAAGGGAGAGAGAGAGAGAGAGAGAGAGAGAGATAGAGAGAGAGAGAGAGAGAGATTGGGGGAAGGGAGAGAGAGAGAGAGAGAGAGAGAGATAGAGAGAGAGAGAGAGATTGGGGGAAGGGAGAGAGAGAGATTGGGGGAAGGGAGAGAGAGAGAGAGAGAGAGAGAGAGAGAGAGAGATTGGGGGAAGGGAGAGAGACAGAGAGAGAGAGAGAGAGAGAGAGAGAGAGAGAGAGAGAGAGATTGGGGGAAGGGAGAGAGACAGAGAGAGCGATTGAGAGTTCCTACATTCATTCAGTGATGAGATCAGACGTGTCAAGATCTTGGTAAAGCACAGAGAGTAACATGTACTATAAGGAGAGCCATTTATCAGTCAGGGCTAGAGCAGGCTTAAGGGTGGACTGAAGCTCTGAGACTGATGATTCAGGATGGATCAATATTGTAAACCAAGGTCAAGTACAAGGAGACTTTCAGAGATGGGCTGCATCCCAAATGGCACCTTGTTCCATATGTGGTCCACTACATTAGACCAGGGTCAATAGGGGAAGTGGTCCACTACATTAGACCAGGGTCAATAGGGGATGTGGTCCACTACATTAGACCAGGGTCAATAGGGGATGTGGTCCACTACATTAGACCGGGGTCAATAGGGGATGTGGTCCACTACATTAGACCGGGGTCAATAGGGGAAGTGGTCCACTACATTAGACCAGGGTCAATAGGGGATGTGGTCCACTACATTAGACCAGGGTCAATAGGGGATGTGGTCCACTACATTAGACCAGGGTCAATAGGGGATGTGGTCCACTACATTAGACCAGGGTCAATAGGGGATGTGGTCCACTACATTAGACCAGGGTCAATAGGGGAAGTGGTCCACTACATTAGACCAGGGTCAATAGGGGATGTGGTCCACTACATTAGACCAGGGTCAATAGGGGATGTGGTCCACTACATTAGACCAGGGTCAATAGGGGATGTGGTCCACTACATTAGACCAGGGTCAATAGGGGATGTGGTCCACTGGTCCACTACATTAGACCAGGGTCAATAGGGGATCTGGTTCACTGGTCCACTACATTAGACCACGGTCAATAGGGGATGTGGTCCACTACATTAGACCAGGGTCAATAAGGGATGTGGTCCACTACATTAGACCAGGGTCAATAGGGGATGTGGTCCACTACATTAGACCAGGGTCAATAGGGGATGTGGTCCACTACATTAGACCGGGGTCAATAGGGGAAGTGGTCCACTACATTAGACCAGGGTCAATAGGGGATGTGGTCCACTACATTAGACCAGGGTCAATAGGGGATGTGGTCCACTACATTAGACCAGGGTCAATAGGGGATGTGGTCCACTACATTAGACCAGGGTCAATAGGGGATGTGGTCCACTACATTAGACCAGGGTCAATAGGGGAAGTGGTCCACTACATTAGACCAGGGTCAATAGGGGATGTGGTCCACTACATTAGACCAGGGTCAATAGGGGATGTGGTCCACTACATTAGACCAGGGTCAATAGGGGATGTGGTCCACTACATTAGACCAGGGTCAATAGGGGATGTGGTCCACTGGTCCACTACATTAGACCAGGGTCAATAGGGGATCTGGTTCACTGGTCCACTACATTAGACCACGGTCAATAGGGGATGTGGTCCACTACATTAGACCAGGGTCAATAAGGGATGTGGTCCACTACATTAGACCAGGGTCAATAGGGGATGTGGTCCACTACATTAGACCAGGGTCAATAGGGGATGTGGTCCACTACATTAGACCAGGGTCAATAGGGGAAGTGGTCCACTACATTAGACCAGGGTCAATAGGGGAAGTGGTTCACTACATTAGACCAGGGTCAATAGGGGATGTGGTCCACTACATTAGATCAAGGTCAATAGGAGATGTGGTCCACTACATTAGACCAGGGTCAATAGGGGAAGTGGTCCACTACATTAGACCAGGGTCAATAGGGGAAGTGGTTCACTACATTAGACCAGGGTCAATAGGGGATGTGGTCCACTACATTAGATCAAGGTCAATAGGAGATGTGGTCCACCACGTAGCCATTGGACACACACTTATTGAATCAACGTTGTTTCCACATCATTTCAATGAAATTGAGTTGAACCAACGTGGACTAGATGTTGAATTGTTGTCTGTGCCCAGTGGGTAGGGAACACGGTGTAGTTTGGGATGCACCCATCAAGAAGGTTGTCCAGGTGAACATCCTGAGGAGAGGACTACCGTCCCCTATTCCCTATGTAGTGCACTACCTCACGGCCCATAGGGCTCTGCTCAAAAGTAGTGCACTATATAGGGAATAGTGGGGGCATTTTGAATGCACCCATCAAGCAGGCTGTCCTGGGGAATATCCTGAGGAGAGGACTGTAGTCTGTTGGTCTATCAGAGTTAATGGGACTAACTTCTGTCCTATCAGAGTTAATGGGACTAACTTATATAATATCAGAGTTAATGGGACTAACTTCTGTTATATCAGAGTTAATGGGACTAACTTATATAATATCAGAGTTAATGGGACTAACTTCTGTCCTATCAGAGTTAATGGGACTAACTTCTGTCCTATCAGAGTTAATGGGACTAACTTCTGTCCTATCAGAGTTAATGGGACTAACTTCTGTCCTATCAGAGTTAATGGGACTAACTTATGTTATATCAGAGTTAATGGGACTAACTTCTGTCCTATCTGAGTTAATGGGACTAACTTCTGTCCTATCAGAGTTAATGGGACTAACTTCTGTCCTATCAGAGTTAATGGGACTAACTTCTGTCCTATCAGAGTTAATGGGACTAACTTCTGTCCTATCAGAGTTAATGGGACTAACTTCTGTCCTATCAGAGTTAATGGGACTAACTTCTGTCCTATCAGAGTTAATGGGACTAACTTCTGTTATATCAGAGTTAATGGGACTAACTTCTGTCCTGTCAGCGTTCATGGGACTAACTTCTGTCCTGTCAGCATTCATGGGACTAACTTCTGTCCTGTCAGCGTTCATGGGACTAACTTCTGTTATATCAGAGTTAATGGGACTAACTTCTGTCCTATCAGAGTTAATGGGACTAACTTCTGTCCTGTCAGCGTTCATGGGACTAACTTCTGTTATATCAGAGTTAATGGGACTAACTTCTGTCCTATCAGAGTTAATGGGACTAACTTCTGTCCTGTCAGCGTTCATGGGACTAACTTCTGTTTTATCAGAGTTAATGGGACTAACTTATGTCCTATCAGAGTTAATGGGACTAACTTCTGTCCTGTCAGCGTTCATGGGACTAACTTCTGTCCTATCAGAGTTAATGGGACTAACTTCTGTCCTGTCAGCATTCATGGGACTAACTTCTGTTATATCAGAGTTAATGCGACTAACTTCTGTCCTGTCAGCGTTCATGGGACTAACTTCTGTCCTATCAGCGTTCATGGGACTAACTTCTGTCCTATCAGAGTTAATGGGACTAACTTCTGTCCTATCAGCGTCCATGGGACTAACTTCTGTCCTATCAGAGTTAATGGGACTAACTTCTGTCCTATCATAGTTAATGGGACTAACTTCTGTCATATCAGAGCTAATGGGACTAACTTCTGTCCTATCAGAGTTAATGGGACTAACTTCTGTTATATCAGAGTTAATGGGACGAACTTCTGTCCTATCAGAGTTAATGGGACTAACTTCTGTCCTATCAGAGTTAATGGGACTAACTTCTGTTATATCAGAGTTAATGGGACTAACTTCTGTCCTATCAGAGTTAATGGGACTAACGTCTGTCCTATCATAGTTAATGGGACTAACTTCTGTCCTATCAGAGTTAATGGGACTAACTTCTGTTATATCAGAGTTAATGGGACTAACTTCTGTCCTGTCAGCGTTCATGGGACTAACTTCTGTCCTGTCAGCATTCATGGGACTAACTTCTGTCCTGTCAGCGTTCATGGGACTAACTTCTGTCCTATCAGAGTTAATGGGACTAACTTCTGTCCTATCAGAGTTAATGGGACTAACTTCTGTCCTATCAGAGTTAATGGGACTAACTTCTGTCCTATCAGAGTTAATGGGACTAACTTATGTTATATCAGAGTTAATGGGACTAACTTCTGTCCTATCTGAGTTAATGGGACTAACTTCTGTCCTATCAGAGTTAATGGGACTAACTTCTGTCCTATCAGAGTTAATGGGACTAACTTCTGTCCTATCAGAGTTAATGGGACTAACTTCTGTCCTATCAGAGTTAATGGGACTAACTTCTGTCCTATCAGAGTTAATGGGACTAACTTCTGTCCTATCAGAGTTAATGGGACTAACTTCTGTCCTATCAGAGTTAATGGGACTAACTTCTGTTATATCAGAGTTAATGGGACTAACTTCTGTCCTGTCAGCGTTCATGGGACTAACTTCTGTCCTGTCAGCATTCATGGGACTAACTTCTGTCCTCTCAGCGTTCATGGGACTAACTTCTGTTATATCAGAGTTAATGGGACTAACTTCTGTCCTATCAGAGTTAATGGGACTAACTTCTGTCCTGTCTGCGTTCATGGGACTAACTTCTGTTATATCAGAGTTAATGGGACTAACTTCTGTCCTATCAGAGTTAATGGGACTAACTTCTGTCCTGTCAGCGTTCATGGGACTAACTTCTGTTTTATCAGAGTTAATGGGACTAACTTATGTCCTATCAGAGTTAATGGGACTAACTTCTGTCCTGTCAGCGTTCATGGGACTAACTTCTGTCCTATCAGAGTTAATGGGACTAACTTCTGTCCTGTCAGCATTCATGGGACTAACTTCTGTTATATCAGAGTTAATGCGACTAACTTCTGTCCTGTCAGCGTTCATGGGACTAACTTCTGTCCTATCAGCGTTCATGGGACTAACTTCTGTCCTATCAGAGTTAATGGGACTAACTTCTGTCCTATCAGCGTTCATGGGACTAACTTCTGTCCTATCAGAGTTAATGGGACTAACTTCTGTCCTATCATAGTTAATGGGACTAACTTCTGTCATATCAGAGCTAATGGGACTAACTTCTGTCCTATCAGAGTTAATGGGACTAACTTCTGTTATATCAGAGTTAATGGGACTAACTTCTGTCCTATCAGAGTTAATGGGACTAACTTCTGTCCTATCAGAGTTAATGGGACTAACTTCTGTTATATCAGAGTTAATGGGACTAACTTCTGTCCTATCAGAGTTAATGGGACTAACGTCTGTCCTATCATAGTTAATGGGACTAACTTCTGTCCTATCAGAGTTAATGGGACTAACTTCTGTCCTATCATAGTTAATGGGACTAACTTCTGTCCTATCAGAGTTAATGGGACTATCTTCTGTCCTATCAGAGTTAATGGGACTAACTTCTGTCCTATCAGAGCTAATGGGACTAACTTCTGTCCTATCAGAGCTAATGGGACTAACTTCTGTCCTATCAGAGTTAATGGGACTAACTTCTGTCCTATCAGAGTTAATGGGACTAACTTATGTTATATCAGAGTTAATGGGACTAACTTCTGTCCTGTCAGCGTTCATGGGACTAACTTCTGTCCTGTCAGCATTCATGGGACTAACTTCTGTCCTGTCAGCGTTCATGGGACTAACTTCTGTAATGTCAGAGTTAATGGGACTAACTTCTGTCCTATCAGAGTTAATGGGACTAACTTCTGTCCTATCAGCGTTCATGGGACTAACTTCTGTCCTATCAGAGTTAATGGGACTAACTTCTGTCCTATCATAGTTAATGGGACTAACTTCTGTCCTATCAGAGCTAATGGGACTAACTTCTGTCCTATCAGAGTTAATGGGACTAACTTCTGTTATATCAGAGTTAATGGGACTAACTTCTGTCCTATCAGAGTTAATGGGACTAACTTCTGTCCTATCAGAGTTAATGGGACTAACTTCTGTTATATCAGAGTTAATGGGACTAACTTCTGTCCTATCAGAGTTAATGGGACTAACGTCTGTCCTATCAGAGTTAATGGGAGTAACTTATGTTATTTCAGAGTTAATGGGACTAACTTCTGTCCTGTCAGAGTTAATTTGACTAACTTCTATCAGAGTTAATGGGACTAACTTCTGTTATATCAGAGTTAATGGGACTAACTTCTGTCCTATCAGAGTTAATGGGACTAACTTCTGTTATTAACTCTGATAGGACAGAAGTTAGTCCCATTAACTCTGATATGACAGAAGTTAGTCCCATTAACTTCTGTTCTATCAGAGTTAATGGTACTAACGTTTGTCCTATCAGAGTTAATGGGACTAACTTCTGTCCTATCAGAGTTAATGGGACTAACTTCTGTCCTATCAGAGTTAATAACAGAAGTTAGTCCCATTAACTCTGATAGGACAGAAGTTAGTCCCATTAACTCTGATATAACAGAAGTTAGTCCCATTAACTCTGATAGAAGTTAGTCAAATTAACTCTGACAGGACAGAAGTTAGTCCCATTAACTCTGAAATAACATAACTTCTGTCCTATCAGAGTTAATGGGACTAACTTCTGTCCTATCAGAGTTAATGGGACTAACTTATGTTATATCAGAGTTAATGGGACTAACTTCTGTCCTGTCAGCGTTCATGGGACTAACTTCTGTCCTGTCAGCATTCATGGGACTAACTTCTGTCCTGTCAGCGTTCATGGGACTAACTTCTGTAATGTCAGAGTTAATGGGACTAACTTCTGTCCTATCAGAGTTAATGGGACTAACTTCTGTCCTATCAGCGTTCATGGGACTAACTTCTGTCCTATCAGAGTTAATGGGACTAACTTCTGTCCTATCATAGTTAATGGGACTAACTTCTGTCCTATCAGAGCTAATGGGACTAACTTCTGTCCTATCAGAGTTAATGGGACTAACTTCTGTTATATCAGAGTTAATGGGACTAACTTCTGTCCTATCAGAGTTAATGGGACTAACTTCTGTCCTATCAGAGTTAATGGGACTAACTTCTGTTATATCAGAGTTAATGGGACTAACTTCTGTCCTATCAGAGTTAATGGGACTAACGTCTGTCCTATCAGAGTTAATGGGACTAACTTCTGTCCTATCAGAGTTAATTGGACTAACTTCTGTCCTATCAGAGTTAATGGGACTAACTTCTGTCCTATCAGAGTCAATGGGACTAATTTCTGTCCTTTCAGAGTTAATGGGACTAACTTCTTTTATATCAGAGTTAATGGGACTAATTTCTGTCCTATGGGACTAGGGAGATACAGACTAGAAAGATAGCGATAAAGAGATACAGACTAGAGAAATTGAGACTAGAGTGATAGAGACCTGAGAGATATAGAGATACAGGCCGAGGGATGCAGACTAGAGAGATAGCGAGATACAGACTAGAGAGATAGAGAGTTACAGACTGGAGAGATAGAGATAGAGAGATATAAACTATTTAGATACAGACTAGAGAGATACAGACTAGAGAGATACAGACTAGAGAGATACAGACTAGATGTTACTAACTTCTTCTCTATCAGAGTTAATGAGACTTCTGCTATTGAAACAGCCTGGCTAAATGTTTGCCTCCTGCTCATCAGAGGGAAGCGTAACCTGGTGCAGCAACTCATGACTATTCATGGTCTTCCCCAAGAGTCTGTTCTGTGTGCATACTGTAATTATCATCTATAGATTGTCCTGCTTATAATTCTACACACTACCTTTTGTTAACCTTTGATTAGATTGACTGGTTGGGTAATGTAGCGACCAGCGTCAGAGCTTTTTTTTTTTTTCAGCGGAGTTGAACGAGTGATGTCCTTACCGGTTCTCCTTTCCTGTCCTTTCCTCTCCTGTCCTTTCCTCTCCTTTCCTTTCCTCTCCTCTCCTTTCCTTTCCTTTCCTTTCCTTTCCTTTCCTTTCCTTTCCTTTCCTTTCCTTTCCTTTCCTTCCTTTCCTTTCCTTTCCTTCCTTTCCTTTCCTTTCCTTTCCTTCCTTTCCTTTCCTTTCCTTCCCTTCCCTTCCCTTCCCTTCCCTTTCCTCCCCTCTCCTTTCCTTTCCTTTCCTTTCCTCCCCTCTCCTTCCCTTCCTTTCCTTTCCTTTCCTTTCCTCCCCTCTCCTTCCCTTCCTTTCCTTTCCTTTCCTTTCCTTCCTTTCCTTTCCTTCCCTTCCCTTCCCTTCCCTTCCCTTCCCTTCCCTTTCCTCCCCTCTCCTTTCCTTTCCTTTCCTTTCCTCCCCTCTCCTTCCCTTCCTTTCCTTTCCTTTCCTTTCCTCCCCTCTCCTTCCCTTCCCTTCCTTTCCTTTCCTTTCCTTCCCTTTCCTTTCCTTTCCCTTCCTTTCCTTTTCTTTCCTTTCCTTCCCTTTCCTTTCCTTTCCTTTCCTTCCTTTCCTTTCCCTTCCTTTCCTTTTCTTTCCTTTCCTTTCCTTTCCTTTCCTTCCCTTCCTTCCCTTCCCTTCCCTTCCCTTTCCTCCCCTCTCCTTTCCTTTCCTTTCCTTTCCTCCCCTCTCCTTTCCTTTCCTTTCCTTTCCTTTCCTTTCCTTTCCTTTCCTTTCCTGTCCTTTCCTTCTCTTCCTTTCCTTTCCTTCCTTTCCTTTGCTTCCTTTCCTTTCCTTTCCTTTCATTTCCTTTCCTTTCCTGTCCTTTCCTTCCCTTCCTTTCCTTTCCTTTCCTTTCCTTTCCTTTCCCTTCCTTTCCTTTCCTTTCCTTTCCTTTCCTTTCCTGTCCTTTCCTTCCCTTCCTTTCCTTTCCTTTCCTTTCCCTTCCTTTCCTTTCCTTTCCTTTCCTTTCCTTTCCTTTCCTGTCCTTTCCTTCCCTTCCTTTCCCTTCCTTCCCTTCCCTTCCTTTCCTTCCCTTCCCTTCCTTTCGTTTCCTTTCCTTTCCTTTCCTTTCCTTTCACCACGTGGTTCCCTTGTTAGTACCCCACATTGACTTCCCCTCTTTCTTAATTCGTCTTTCCCTGGCTTCCTCTCTCCTCGGGACCCCCAGAACTGCATTGTGAGGAGAAGATCCATAGTCCCTCACCTCAGATATTTCTTCTCCAAGGTGTTTTGAGAAGGAATGCAAGGAGAGAGGACGTAATAAATCCGGGGAAAAGATGACTTTTGGAATGCAAGGAGAGAGGACGTAATAAATCCGGGGAAAAGATGACTTTTGGAAAGACCCTGTGTTGTTTTTTTCTTCTTCCCTTTTCAGAGTATAATCTGGAGCCGTGTGAGGACCCCGGGACCCCCAGGTTTGGCTGGCACACGGGCATCAGCTTTGGCATCGGGGACTCGCTGGTTTTCTCCTGCAATACCGGCTATCGCCTAAAGGGGGCGAGGGAGATCTGGTGCCTGGGAGGCGGTCGCCGCATGTGGAGTGCCCCTCTGCCAAGGTGTGTGGGTACGTGGTCAGCTGATTTCATTTGCTTATTGGCTCTGTGTGGACTGTGCATAGGACAATGTATTAGACAGGTATCTACTGAGAGCAGAGGAGAAGGTGGACAACAGGAGGGTAGATACTGTATTCTGTATACGTCTCTTGGTATACGGTCTCAGACAGGGATCCTGCTTCAGTCTCTCTAGGCTCTGGGTATACGGTCTCAGACAGGGATCCTGCTTCAGTCTCTCTAGTCTCTAGGTATACGGGCTCAGACAGGGTCCTCGATCCTGCTTCAGTCTCTCTAGTCTCTAGGTATACGGTCTCAAACTGGGTCCTCAATCCTGCTTCAGTCTCTCTAGTCTCTAGGTATACGGTCTCAGACAGGGTCCTAGATCCAGCTTCAGTCTCTCTAGTCTCTAGGTATACGGTCTCAGACAGGGTCCTCGATCCTGCTTCAGTCTCTCTAGTCTCTAGGTACACGCTCTCAGACAGGATCCTCGATCCTGCTTCAGTCTCTCTAGTCTCTAGGTATACGGTCTCAGACAGGATCCTCGATCCTGCTTCAGTCTCTCTAGTCTCTAGGTATACGGTCTCAGACAGGGTCCTAGATCCTGCTTCAGTCTCTCTAGTCTCTAGGTATACGGTCTCAGACAGTGTCCTCGATCCTGCTTCAGTCTCTCTAGTCTCTAGGTATACGGTCTCAGACAGGATCCTCGATCCTGCTTCAGTCTCTCTAGTCCTGCTTCAGTCTCTCTAGTCTCTAGGTATACGGTCTCAGACAGGGTCCTAGATCCTGATTCAGTCTCTCTAGTCTCGAGGTATACGGTCTCAGATAGGGTCCTCGATCCTGCTTCAGTCTCTCTAGTCTCTAGGTACACGGTCTCAGACAGGGTCCTAGATCCTGCTTCAGTCTCTCTAGTCTCTAGGTATACGGTCTCAGACAGGGTCCTAGATCCTGCTTCAGTCTCTCTAGTCTCGAGGTATACGGTCTCAGACAGAGTCCTAGATCCTGCTTCAGTCACTATAGTCTCTAGGTATACGGTCTCAGACAGGGTCCTCGAATCCTGCTTCAGTCTCTCTAGTCTCTAGGTATACGGTCTCAGACAGGGTCCTCAAATCCTACTTCAGTCTCTCTAGTCTCTAGGTATACGGTCTCAGACAGGGTCCTCGAATCCTGCTTCAGTCTCTCTAGTCTCTAGGTATACGATCTCAAACTGGGTCCTCAATCCTGCTTCAGTCTCTCTAGTCTCTAGGTATACTGTCTCAGACAGGGTCCTAGATCCTGCTTCAGTCTCTCTAGTCTCTAGGTATACGGTCTCAGACAGGGTCCTCGATCCTGCTTCAGTCTCTCTAGTCTCTAGGTACACGCTCTCAGACAGGATCCTCGATCCTGCTTCAGTCTCTCTAGTCTCGAGGTATACGGTCTCAGATAGGGTCCTAGATCCTGCTTCAGTCTCTATAGTCTTTAGGTATACGGTCTCAGACAGGGTCCTAGATCCTGCTTCAGTCTCTCTAGTCTCTAGGTATACGGTCTCAGACAGTGTCCTCGATCCTGCTTCAGTCTCTCTAGTCTCTAGGTACACGCTCTCAGACAGGATCCTCGATCCTGCTTCAGTCTCTCTAGTCTCTAGGTATACGGTCTCAGACAGGATCCTCGATCCTGCTTCAGGCTCTATAGTCTCTAGGTATACGGTCTCAGACAGGGTCCTAGATCCTGCTTCAGTCTCTCTAGTCTCTAGGTATATGGTCTCAGACAGGGTCCTCGATCCTGCTTCAGTCTCTCTAGTCTCTAGGTATACGGTCTCAGACAGGGTCCTCGATCCTGCTTCAGTCTCTCTAGTCTCTAGGTATACGGGCTCAGACAGGGTCCTAGATCCTGCTTCAGTCTTTCTAGTCTCGAGGAATACGGTCTCAGATAGGGTCCTCGATCCTGCTTCAGTCTCTCTAGTCTCTAGGTATACGGTCTCAGACAGGGTCCTAGATCCTGCTTAAGTCTCTCTAGTCTCTAGGTATACGGTCTCAGACAGGGTCCTAGATCCTGCTTCAGTCTCTCTAGTCTCGAGGTATACGGTCTCAAACTCGGTCCTTGATCCTGCTTCAGTCTCTCTAGTCTGTATCTCTCTAGTCTGGATATTTCTAGTCTGTATCTCTCCTTCTCTCTAGTCTGTATATATCTAGTCTGTATCTCTCCATCTCTCTAGTCTGTATTTATCTAGTCTGTATCTCTCCATCTCTCTAGTCTGTATATATCTAGTCTCTATCTCTCTATCTTTCTAGTCTGTATATATCTAGTCTGTATCTCTCCATCTCTCTAGTCTGTATATATCTATACTGAATATATCCGTCACAGGGAAACATTACAGACATTGGAAGAGAATTCTCTCGTTCGGGTCACTTTATTGCACTCTGTGTCTTTGTTCTCTAGCGGAGTGCGGCTCAACCGTTTCCAACAGCGAAGGAGTTCTGTTGTCGCCCAACTACCCACTGAACTACGACAACAGCCACGAGTGTGTCTACAGCATTCAGGTGGAGACGGGAAAGGGCATCAACGTCTCAGCAAGCACTTTCCAACTGGCACAAGGAGACATTCTCAAGGTAATAACACCCCCCTTTTTTCATTCTCTCTCTTTCTCTCTCTCTCTCTCTCTCTCTCTCGTTCCTTCTCCTCTTGCATTCTACCTCCCCCTTTTTCTCTCTCTCTCTCTCTCTCTCGTTCCTTCTCCTCCTGCATTCTACCTCCCCCTTTTTTCATTGATATATATATAATATGTATAATATATCAGAGGAAGATTCTGAGTGTGCCTTTTACATTCATTTCAAAACTGTTCCTGAGATCAGTTTGGAATTAGCATAAAGACACTTCCATGTCTCTAATTCTGTATGAATAGATTACAGAATATCTACAGGTACATACTTCCAAATCAAATTGTATTTGTCACGTGCGTCGAATACAACAGGTGAAATGAAATGTGTAAGTGAAAGGATTACTTAGAAGCCCTTAAAAAAAAAAAAAATAGAACAAATTTAATAAAAGTAACAAATAATTAAACAGCAGCAGTAAAATGACAAGTGAGGCTTTATACAGGGTATTACGGTACAGAGTCAATGTGGAGGCTATATACAGGGTATTACGGTACAGAGTCAATGTGGAGGCTATATACAGGGTATTACGGTACAGAGTCAATGTGGAGGCAATATACAGGGTGTTACGGTACAGAGTCAATGTGGAGGCTATATACAGGGTATTACGGTACAGAGTCAATGTGGAGGCTATATACAGGGTGTTACGGTACAGAGTCAATGTGGAGGCTTTATACAGGGTATTACGGTACAGAGTCAATGTGGAGGCTATATACAGGGTATTACGGTACAGAGTCAATGTGGAGGCTTTATACAGGGTATTACGGTACAGAGTCAATGTGGAGGCTATATACAGGGTATTACGGTACAGAGTCAATGTGGAGGCTATATACAGGGTATTACGGTACAGAGTCAATGTGGAGGCTATATACAGGGGGTACCGGTACAGAGTCAATGTGGAGGCTATATACAGGGTGTTACGGTACAGAGTCAATGTGGAGGCTATATACAGGGTGTTACGGTACAGAGTCAATGTGGAGGCTATATACAGGGGGTACCGGTACAGAGTCAATGTGGAGGCTATATACAGGGTGTTACGGTACAGAGTCAATGTGGAGGCTATATACAGGGTGTTACGGTACAGAGTCAATGTGGAGGCTATATACAGGTGTTACGGTACAGAGTCAATGTGGAGGCTATATACAGGGGGTACCGATACAGAGTCAATGTGGAGGCTATATACAGGGTGTTACGGTACAGAGTCAATGTGGAGGCTATATACAGGGTGTTACGGTACAGAGTCAATGTGGAGGCTATATACAGGGTGTTACGGTACAGAGTCAATGTGGAGGCTATATACAGGGGGTACCGGTACAGAGTCAATGTGGAGGCTATATACAGGGTGTTACGGTACAGAGTCAATGTGGAGGCTATATACAGGGTGTTACGGTACAGAGTCAATGTGGAGGCTATATACAGGGTGTTACGGTACAGAGTCAATGTGGAGGCTATATACAGGGTATTACGGTACAGAGTCAATGTGGAGGCTATATACAGGGGGTACCGGTACAGAGTCAATGTGGAGGCTATATACAGGGTGTTACGGCACAGAGTCAATGTGGAGGCTATATACAGGGTGTTACGGTACAGAGTCAATGTGGAGGCTATATACAGGGTATTACGGTACAGAGTCAATGTGGAGGCTATATACAGGGTATTACGGTACAGAGTCAATGTGGAGGCTATATACAGGGTGTTGCGGTACAGAGTCAATGTGGAGGCTATATACAGGGTATTACGGTACAGAGTCAATGTGGAGGCTATATACAGGGTATTACGGTACAGAGTCAATGTGGAGGCTATATACAGGGTATTACGGTACAGAGTCAATGTGGAGGCTATATACAGGGTGTTGCGGTACAGAGTCAATGTGGAGGCTATATACAGGGGGTACTGGAGCAGAGTCAATGTGGAGGCTATATACAGGGTGTTACGGTACAGAGTCAATGTGGAGGCTATATACAGGGTGTTACGGTACAGAGTCAATGTGGAGGCTATATACAGGGTATTACGGTACAGAGTCAATGTGGAGGCTATATACAGGGTGTTGCGGTACAGAGTCAATGTGGAGGCTATATACAGGGTGTTACGGTACAGAGTCAATGTGGAGGCTATATACAGGGTATTACGGTACAGAGTCAATGTGGAGGCTATATACAGGGGGTACCGGTACAGAGTCAATGTGGAGGCTATATACAGGGTGTTACGGCACAGAGTCAATGTGGAGGCTATATACAGGGTGTTACGGTACAGAGTCAATGTGGAGGCTATATACAGGGTATTACGGTACAGAGTCAATGTGGAGGCTATATACAGGGTGTTGCGGTACAGAGTCAATGTGGAGGCTATATACAGGGGGTACTGGAGCAGAGTCAATGTGGAGGCTATATACAGGGTGTTACGGTACAGAGTCAATGTGGAGGCTATATACAGGGGGTACCAGTACAGAGTCCATGTGGAGGCTATATACAGGGGGTACCGGTGCAGAGTCAATGTGGAGGCTATATACAGGGGGGTACCGGTACAGAGTCAATGTGGAGGCTATATACAGGGGGGTACCGGTACAGAGTCAATGTGGAGGCTATATACAGGGGGGTACCGGTACAGAGTCAATGTGGAGGCTATATACAGGGGGTACCAGTACAGATTCAATGTGGAGGCTATATACAGGGGGTACCGGTACAGAGTCAATGTGGAGGCTATATACAGGGGGTACTGGTACAGAGTCAATGTGGAGGCTATATACAGGGGAGTACCGGTACAGAGTCAATGTGGAGGCTATATACAGGGGGTACCGGTACAGAGTCAATGTGGAGGCTATATACAGGGGCTACTGGTACAGAGTCAATGTGGAGGCTATATACAGGGTGTTACGATACGGAGTCAACATGGAGGCTATATACAGGGAGTTATGGTACGGAGTCAATGTGGATGCTATATACAGGGGGTACCGCAAAAGAGGGTTCTGGGTAGCAGCAGCGCAAAAGAGGGTTCTGGGTAGCAGCAGCGTAAAAGAGGGTTCCGGGTAGCAGCAGAGTAAAAGAGGGTTCTGGGTAGCAGCAGCGTAAAAGAGGGTTCCGGGTAGCAGCAGAGTAAAAGAGGGTTCTGGGTAGCAGCAGAGTAAAAGAGGGTTCTGGGTAGCAGCAGCGTAAAAGAGGGTTCCGGGTAGCAGCAGCGTAAAAGAGGGTTCCGGGTAGCAGCAGAGTAAAAGAGGGTTCTGGGTAGCAGCAGCGTAAAAGAGGGTTCCGGGTAGCAGCAGAGTAAAAGAGGGTTCTGGGTAGCAGCAGAGTAAAAGAGGGTTCTGGGTAGCAGCAGAGTAAAAGAGGGTTCCGGGTAGCAGCAGAGTAAAAGAGGGTTCTGGGTAGCAGCAGAGTAAAAGAGGGTTCTGGGTAGCAGCAGAGTAAAAGAGGATTCTGGGTAGCAGCAGAGTAAAAGAGGGTTCTGGGTAGCAGCAGCGTAAAAGAGGATTCTGGGTAGCAGCAGCGTAAAAGAGGATTCTGGGTAGCAGCAGCGTAAAAGAGGATTCTGGGTAGCAGCAGCGTAAAAGAGGATTCTGGGTAGCAGCAGCGTAAAAGAGGATTCTGGGTAGCAGCAGAGTAAAAGAGGGTCTGGGTAGCCCTTTGATGAGCTGTTCCGGAGTCTTATGGCTTGGGGGTAGAAGCTGTTAAGAAGCCTTCAGCTGCTCCCCTCTCTGGGTATTCAACCACTCTGTATCAATAGATTACAGAATATCTACGTAGATTGATGGATGGTGAGTGAATGGATGGATGGAGGGATGGAGGGATGGAGGGATGGAGGGATGGACGGATGGATGGATGGATGGAGGGATGGATGGATGGAGGGATGGATGGATGGACGGATGGATGGATGGACGGATGGATGGATAGAGGGATGGATGGATGGATGGATGGATGGATGGATGGATGGATGGATGGATGGATGGATGGATGGAGGGATGGATGGACAGATGGACGGATGGAGGGATGGATGGATGGAGGGATGGATGGATGGATGGATGGATGGATGGATGGATGGATGGGTGATGGATGAATGGGTGGATGGACAGGATGAATGGGTGGATGGGTAAATGTGTGGATGGACGAATGGGTGGATGCATGAATGGGTGGATGGATGAAAGGGTACCTGAATGAATGGATGGATGGATGAGTGGATGAACAGATGGATGGATGGATGCATAGATGGATGGATGAATGAATGAATTAATGGATTGATGATTGGATGGATGGATGAATGGATGAATGGATTAATGGATGGATGGAGGAATGAATGACTGAATGGATGAATGAATGACTGAATGGATGAATGAATGGATGAATGAATGAATGAATGAATGGATGAATGAATGAATGGATGAATGAATGAATGAGTGAGTGAGTGGCTGGGTGAGTGGGTGAGTGGGTGAGTGAGTGGGTGAGTGGGTGAGTGAGTGGATTTGACGTTAACCCCCTGTTGTCTCCTCTCTGCAGGTCTATGATGGAGGGGACAGTGCTGCTGCTGTTCTGGGTACCTACACCGGCTCCACCATGTTAGGCCTGGTCCTCACCTCCACCTCCAATCACCTGTGGCTGGAGTTCTACTCAGACCAGGAGCACACAGCAGGGGGCTTCAGACTCAGCTACTCCAGTGAGGAACACACACACACGCACGCACGCACGCACACACACACACACACACACACACACACACACACACACACACACACACACACACACACCTTCATCTTCCTCTGACTGTGTGTTCAAACAGTGACTTATTTGACTGACAAATATTCCCTTTATAGTGTCTGAAATGGCACCCTATCCCCTTTATAGTGTCTGAAATGGCACCCTATCCCCTTTACAGTGTCTGAAATGGCACCCTATCCCCTATATGGTGCTCTATGCAGGCTCTGGTTAAACAAAGTGCACTATTTAGGGAATCCAATGGCATTTCAGGACGCAACCTAACTTTTTATTTTTCTCGATAATGATATTCATCCACACAGCGTGGGGGCTTCCAGAGGAGAACAACATGCTTTCTCTGCAATTACTTTGACTGGGTAACTTGTAGTGTTACCTGCCTTGTTAAAAGTTTGGAAATATCTGAGCAAATAAGTGTTTTGCAATTTGTAAGCAGACTTGTTGTAAGAATAGGGTAGAAACCTTACTCACCAGTCGCCCCCCCCCCCCCCCCCCCCCCCGACCCCCCCCCCCCATCCTGCTATTTGTAAAATAACAAACCTGTTCCTAAGACAGAGCGAATTCAGTATGAGTGATTTGTTGTCCAGGAAGCGGGAACAGGCCAGGGTTGGAAGGGTCAGCTTAAATCTCGTTCAGAACATGAAATCTGATGTTTTCACGGTCGTTAGAGAGGGAAGCGTGTAGGTAATTTTCTAAATGTAGGCAGTAACTGTTGTGATTTATCCTGGCCATGACACTTGTAATACTGTAATAACATCTAGCATGGTGCTGTGTCTCTGCTAGGAGGCAGTAACATAAATCATAATTACGTACAAAATGGCACCCTATTCCCGATATAGTGCACTATGTTTGACCTGAGCCCAACAAAAGTAGTGCACTACATAGGGAATAGGGTTCCATTTGGGACGAAGACAGACATGCTCTCTGCTGCTGCCGCATAGCACGGCACTTTACAGTTACAACCTGACTGACTGGAGGAGACTAGACATGACCACAGTCCTTTACAGATACAACCTGACTGACTGGAGGAGACTTGACATGACCACAGTCCTTTACAGTTACAACCTGACTGACTGGAGGAGACTTGACATGACCACAGTCCTTTACAGTTACAACCTGACTGACTGGAGGAGACTAGACATGACCACAGTCCTTTACAGATACAACCTGACTGACTGGAGGAGACTAGACATGACCACAGTCCTTTACAGATACAACCTGACTGACTGGAGGAGACTTGACATGACCACAGTCCTTTACAGATACAACCTGACTGACTGGAGGAGACTAGACATGACCACAGTCCTTTACAGATACAACCTGACTGACTGGAGGAGACTAGACATGACCACAGTCCTTTACAGTTACAACCTGACTGACTGGAGGAGACTTGACATGACCACAGTCCTTTACAGATACAACCTGACTGACTGGAGGAGACTAGACATGACCACAGTCCTTTACAGTTACAACCTGACTGACTGGAGGAGACTAGACATGACCACAGTCCTTTACAGATACAACCTGACTGACTGGAGGAGACTTGACATGACCACAGTCCTTTGCAGTTACAACCTGACTGACTGGAGGAGACTTGACATGACCACAGTCCTTTACAGTTACAACCTGACTGACTGGAGGAGACTAGACATGACCACAGTCCTTTACAGATACAACCTGACTGACTGGAGGAGACTAGACATGACCACAGTCCTTTACAGATACAACTATCCATTATGGCTCTAATCTGATAGTGGTAGTTGGGTGGGAGATGGCTAGTCTCCTTTATAGCTCTAATCTGATAGTGGTGGTGGGGTGGTAGATGTCTAGTCTCCATTATGGCTCAAATACGATAGTGGTAGATGTCTAGTCTCCATTATGGCTCTAATATGATAGTGGTGGTGGGGTGGTAGATGTCTAGTCTCCTTTAAGGTTCTAATCTGATAGTGGTAGATGTCTAGTCTCCCTTATGGCTCTATTCTGATAGTGGTAGATGTCTAGTCTCCTTTATGGTTCTAATCTGATAGTGGTAGATATCTAGTCTCCATTATGGCTCTAACATGATAGTGGTAGATGTCTACTCTCCATTATGGCTCTAATCTGATAGTGGTGGTGGGGTGGTAGATGTCTAGTCTCCTTTATGGCTCTAATCTGATAGTGGTAGTTGGGTGGTAGATGGCTAGTCTCCTTTATGGCTCTAATCTGATAGTGGTAGAAAGTAGTGCACTACATAGGGAATAGGGTTCCATTTGGGACGAAGACAGACATGCTCTCTGCTGCTGCCGCATAGCACGGCACTTTACAGTTACAACCTGACTGACTGGAGGAGACTAGACATGACCACAGTCCTTTACAGATACAACCTGACTGACTGGAGGAGACTTGACATGACCACAGTCCTTTACAGATACAACCTGACTGACTGGAGGAGACTTGACATGACCACAGTCCTTTACAGATACAACCTGACTGACTGGAGGAGACTAGACATGACCACAGTCCTTTACAGTTACAACCTGACTGACTGGAGGAGACTTGACATGACCACAGTCCTTTACAGATACAACCTGACTGACTGGAGGACACTAGACATGACCACAGTCCTTTACAGTTACAACCTGACTGACTGGAGGAGACTAGACATGACCACAGTCCTTTACAGATACAACCTGACTGACTGGAGGAGACTTGACATGACCACAGTCCTTTGCAGTTACAACCTGACTGACTGGAGGAGACTTGACATGACCACAGTCCTTTACAGTTACAACCTGACTGACTGGAGGAGACTAGACATGACCACAGTCCTTTACAGATACAACCTGACTGACTGGAGGAGACTAGACATGACCACAGTCCTTTACAGATACAACCTGACTGACTGGAGGAGACTTGACATGACCACAGTCCTTTACAGATACAACCTGACTGACTGGAAGAGACTAGACATGACCACAGTCCTTTACAGATACAACCTGACTGACTGGAGGAGACTAGACATGACCACAGTCCTTTACAGTTACAACCTGACTGACTGGAGGAGACTTGACATGACCACAGTCCTTTACAGATACAACCTGACTGACTGGAGGAGACTAGACATGACCACAGTCCTTTACAGTTACAACCTGACTGACTGGAGGAGACTAGACATGACCACAGTCCTTTACAGCTACAACCTGACTGACTGGAGAAGACTAGACATGACCACAGTCCTTTACAGTTACAACCTGACTGGACGAGACTAGACATGACCACTGTCCTTTACAGATACAACCTGACTGGAGGAGACTAGACATGACCACAGTCCTTTACAGTTACAACCTGACTGACTGGAGGAGACTTGACATGACCACAGTCCTTTACAGATACAACCTGACTGGAGGAGACTAGACATGACCACAGTCCTTTACAGATACAACCTGACTGACTGGAGGAGACTAGACATGACCACAGTCCTTTACAGTTACAACCTGACTGACTGGAGGAGACTTGACATGACCACAGTCCTTTACAGATACAACCTGACTGACTGGAGGAGACTAGACATGACCACAGTCCTTTACAGTTACAACCTGACTGGAGGAGACTAGACATGACCACAGTCCTTTACAGATACAACCTGACTGACTGGAGGAGACTAGACATGACCACAGTCCTTTACAGTTACAACCTGACTGGAGGAGACTAGACATGACCACAGTCCTTTACAGATACAACCTGACTGACTGGAGGAGACTAGACATGACCACAGTCCTTTACAGTTACAACCTGACTGACTGGAGGAGACTAGACATGACCACAGTCCTTTACAGTTACAACCTGACTGGAGGAGACTAGACATGACCACAGTCCTTTACAGATACAACCTGACTGACTGGAGGAGACTAGACATGACCACAGTCCTTTACAGATACAACCTGACTGGAGGAGACTAGACATGACCACAGTCCTTTACAGATACAACCTGACTGGAGGAGACTAGACATGACCACAGTCCTTTACAGATACAACCTGACTGACTGGAGGAGACTAGACATGACCACAGTCCTTTACAGATACAACCTGACTGACTGGAGGAGACTAGACATGACCACAGTCCTTTACAGATACAACCTGACGGACGAGACTAGACATGACCAAAAAAATAACTGAAAGAGATCTACCTGGAACCAAAAAGGGTTCTTTAAATGGTTCTCCTATGAGGACATCTGGACAGCCTAAGCGTGACATGACCAAAACATTACCTGAAAGAGATCTACCTGGAACCAAAAGGGTTCTTTAAATGGTTCTCCTATGAGGACATCTGGACAGCCTAAGCGTGTGTGTACTATATTTTTGTTGGCTATTTGATAGCTAATACATTCAACAATAAATATTAATACAACAACTAATATGCAACAATTACAAGTTAATTAGTGCTCAGAACCAAAAGTGGGAGGACAATAAACATATGCTACATTGCCTCCACTAATCTGGTAGTGGTAGTGGGGTGCTAGATATCCAGTCTCCAATATGGCTCTAATCTGATAGTGTTAGATGTCAGGTATCCGTTATGGATCTAATCTGATAGTGGTAGATGTCTAGTCTCCTTTATGGATCTAATCTCATAGTGGTAGATATCCAGTCTCCATTATGGCTCTAATCTGATAGTGGTAGTGGGGTGGTAGATGTCCAGTCTCCTTTATGGCTCTAATCTGATTGTGGTAGATGTATAGTCTCCTTTTTGACTCTAATCTGATAGTGGTAGTGGGGTGGTAGATGGCTAGTCTCCTTTATAGCTCTAATCTGATAGTGGTGGTGGGGTGGTAGATGTCTAGTCTCCATTATGGCTCAAATATGATAGTGGTAGATGTCCAGTCTCCTTTATGGCTCTAATCTGATTGTGGTAGTGGGGTGGTAGATGGCTAGTCTCCTTTATAGCTCTAATCTGATAGTGGTGGTGGGGTGGTAGATGTCTAGTCTCCATTATGGCTCAAATATGATAGTGGTAGATGTCTAGTCTCCTTTATGGCTCTAATCTGATAATGGTAGATGTCTAGTCTCCTTAAAGGTTCTAATCTGATAGTGGTAGATGTCTAGTCTCCCTTATGGCTCTATTCTGATAGTGGTAGATGTCTAGTCTCCTTTATGGTTCTAATCTGATAGTGGTAGATATCTACTCTCCATTATGGCTCTAATCTGATAGTGGTGGTGGGGTGGTAGATGTCTAGTCTCCTTTATGGCTCTAATCTGATAGTGGTAGTTGGGTGGTAGATGGCTAGTCTCCTTTATGGCTCTAATCTGATAGTGGTAGATGTCTAGTATCCTTTATGGCTCTAATCTGATAGTGGTAGATGTCTAGTCTCCATTTTGTCTCTAAAATGATAGTGGTAGATGTCTAGTCTCCTTTTTGACTCTAATCTGATAGTGGTAGTGGGGTGGTAGATGTCTAGTCTCCTTTATGACTCTAATCCGATAGTGGTAGATGTCTAGTCTCCTTTATGGTTCTAATCTGATTGTGGTAGTGGGGGGGGGGGGGGGGTAGATGTCCAGTCTCCTTTATGGCTCTAATCTGTTTGTGGTAGTGGGGTGGTAGATGTTTAGTTTCCATTATGGCTCTAATCTGATAGTGGTAGTTGGGTGGTAGATGGCTAGACTCCTTTATAGCTCTAATCTGATAGTGGTGGTGGGGTGGTAGATGTCTAGTCTCCATTATGGCTCAAATACGATAGTGGTAGATGTCTAGTCTCCATTATGGCTCTAATATGATAGTGGTGGTGGGGTGGTAGATGTCTAGTCCCCATTATGGCTCTAATCTGATAGTGGTAGATTTATAGTCTCCATTATGGCTCTAAAATGATAGTGGTAGATGTCTACTCTCCATTATGGCTCTAATCTGATAGTGGTGATGGGGTGGTAGATGTCTAGTCTCCATTATGGCTCTAATCTGATAGTGGTAGTGGGGTGGTAGATGTCTAGTCTCCTTTATGGTTCTAATCTGATAGTGGTAGATATCTAGTCTCCATTATGGCTCTAACATGATAGTGGTAGATGTCTACTCTCCATTATGGCTCTAATCTGATAGTGGTGGTGGGGTGGTAGATGTCTAGTCTCCTTTATGGCTCTAATCTGATAGTGGTAGTTGGGTGGTAGATGGCTAGTCTCCTTTATGGCTCTAATCTGATAGTGGTAGATGTCTAGTATCCTTTATGGCTCTAATCTGATAGTGGTAGATGTCTAGTCTCCATTTTGTCTCTAAAATGATAGTGGTAGATGTCTAGTCTCCTTTTTGACTCTAATCTGATAGTGGTAGTGGGGTGGTAGATGTCTAGTCTCCTTTATGACTCTAATCCGATAGTGGTAGATGTCTAGTCTCCTTTATGGTTCTAATCTGATTGTGGTAGTGGGGGGGGGGGGGGGTAGATGTCCAGTCTCCTTTATGGCTCTAATCTGTTTGTGGTAGTGGGGTGGTAGATGTTTAGTTTCCATTATGGCTCTAATCTGATAGTGGTAGTTGGGTGGGAGATGGCTAGTCTCCTTTATAGCTCTAATCTGATAGTGGTGGTGGGGTGGTAGATGTCTAGTCTCCATTATGGCTCAAATACGATAGTGGTAGATGTCTAGTCTCCATTATGGCTCTAATATGATAGTGGTGGTGGGGTGGTAGATGTCTAGTCTCCATTATGGCTCTAATCTGATAGTGGTAGATGTCTAGTCTCCTTTAAGGTTCTAATCTGATAGTGGTAGATGTCTAGTCTCCCTTATGGCTCTATTCTGATAGTGGTAGATGTCTAGTCTCCTTTATGGTTCTAATCTGATAGTGGTAGATATCTAGTCTCCATTATGGCTCTAACATGATAGTGGTAGATGTCTACTCTCCATTATGGCTCTAATCTGATAGTGGTGGTGGGGTGGTAGATGTCTAGTCTCCTTTATGGCTCTAATCTGATAGTGGTAGTTGGGTGGTAGATGGCTAGTCTCCTTTATGGCTCTAATCTGATAGTGGTAGATGTCTAGTATCCTTTATGGCTCTAATCTGATAGTGGTAGATGTCTAGTCTCCATTTTGTCTCTAAAATGATAGTGGTAGATGTCTAGTCTCCTTTTTGACTCTAATCTGATAGTGGTAGTGGGGTGGTAGATGTCTAGTCTCCTTTATGACTCTAATCCGATAGTGGTAGATGTCTAGTCTCCTTTATGGTTCTAATCTGATTGTGGTAGTGGGGGGGGGGGGTAGATGTCCAGTCTCCTTTATGGCTCTAATCTGTTTGTGGTAGTGGGGTGGTAGATGTTTAGTTTCCATTATGGCTCTAATCTGATAGTGGTAGTTGGGTGGGAGATGGCTAGTCTCCTTTATAGCTCTAATCTGATAGTGGTGGTGGGGTGGTAGATGTCTAGTCTCCATTATGGCTCAAATACGATAGTGGTAGATGTCTAGTCTCCATTATGGCTCTAATATGATAGTGGTGGTGGGGTGGTAGATGTCTAGTCTCCATTATGGCTCTAATCTGATAGTGGTAGATTTATAGTCTCCATTATGGCTCTAAAATGATAGTGGTAGATGTCTACTCTCCATTATTGCTCTAATCTGATAGTGGTGATGGGGTGGTAGATGTCTAGTCTCCATTATGGCTCTAATCTGATAGTGGTAGTGGGGTGGTAGATGTCTAGTCTCTTTTATGGTTCTAATCTGATTGTGGTAGTGGGGTTGTAGATGTCTAGTCTCCTTTATGGCTCTAATATGATAGTGGTAGATGTATAGTCTCCATTATGGCTCTAATATGATAGTGGTAGATGTCTAGTCTCCATTATGGCTCTAAAATTATAGTGGTAGATGTCTAGTCTCCTTTTTGACTCTAATCTGATAGTGGTAGATGTCTAGTCTCCTTTATGGTTCTAATCTGATTGTGGTAGTGGGGTGGTAGATGTCTAGTCTCCTTTATGGCTCTAAGCTGATTGTGGTAGTGGGGTGGTAGATGTTTAGTCTCCATTATGGCTCTAATCTGATAGTGGTAGTTGGGTGGTAGATGGCTAGTCTCTTTTCTGGCTCTAATCTGATAGTGTTGGTGGGGTGGTAGTCGTCTAGTCTCCATTATGGGTCAAATATGATAGTGACAGATGTCTAGTCTCCATTATGGCTCTAATATGATAGTTGTAGATGTCTAGTCTCCATTATTGCTCGAATATGATAGTGGTAGATGTCTAGTCTCCATTATGTCTCTAATCTGATAGTGGTAGATATCTACTCTCCATTATGGCTCTAATCTGAAAGTGGTGGTGGGGTGGTAGATGTCTAGTCTCCATTATGGCTCTAATCCGATTGTGGTAGATGTCTAGTCTCCTTTATGGTTCTAATCTGATTGTGGTAGTGGGGTGGTAGATGTCTATTCTCCTTTATGGCTCTAATCTGATTGTGGTAGTGAGGTGGTAGATGTGTATTCTCAATTATGGCTCTAATCTGATAGTGGTAGTTGGGTGGTAGATGTCTAGTCTCCATTATGGCTCAAATATGATAGTGGTAGATGTCTAGTCTCCATTATGGCTCTAATATGATAGTGGTAGATGTCTAGTCTCCATTATGGCTCTAATCTGATAGTGGTAGATGTCTAGTCTCCACTATGGCTCTAATATGATAGTGGTAGATGTCTAGTCTCCTTTATGACTCTAATCTGATAGTGGTAGTGGGGTGGTAGATGTATAGTCTCCTTTATGACTCTAATCCAATAGTGGTAGATGTCTAGTCTCCTTTATGGTTCTAATCTGATTGTGGTAGTGGGGTGGTAGATGTCTAGTCTCCTTTATGGTTCTAATCTGATTGTGGTAGTGGGGTGGTAGATGTCTATCTAGTCTCCTTTATGGTTCAAATCTGATTGTGGTAGTTGGGTGGTAGATGTCTAGTCTCCTTTATGGCTCTATTCTGATAGTGGTAGTTGGGTGGTAGATGTCTAGTCTCCTTTATGTCTCTAATCTGATAGTGGTAGTTGGGTGGTAGATGTCTAGTCTCCATTATGGCTCTAATCTTATAGTGGTAGTGGGGTGGTAGATGTCTAGTCTCCATTATGGCTCTAATCTGATAGTGGTAGATGTCTAGTCTCCTTTATGGCAATAATCTGATAGTGGTAGATGTCTAGTCTCCTTTATGACTCTAATCTGATAGTGGTAGTGGGGTGGTAGATGTCTAGTCTCCTTTATGACTCTAATCCAATAGTGTTAGATGTCTAGTCTCCTTTATGGTTCTAATCTGATTGTGGTAGTTGGGTGGTAGATGTCTAGTCTCCTTTATGGCTCTAATCTGATAGTGGTAGTTGTGTGGTAGATGTCTAGTCTCCATTATGGCTCTAATCTGATAGTGGTAGTGGGGTGGTAGATTAACACATAGGGTTAATACCTCATCCCTAACACATAGGGTTAATACCTCATCCCTAACCCATAGGGTTAAGACCTCATCCCTAACACATAGGTTTAATACCTCATCCCTAACACATAGGCTTAATACCTCATCCCTAACCCATAGGGTTAAGACCTCATCCCTAACAAATAGTGTTAAGACCTCATCCCTAACACATAGGGTTAATACCTCATCCCTAACACATAGGGTTAATATTTTTCCCTTCATCCCACTGTTAAGAGGAGCCTTAGCCTATAGCACTTCTCCATCCTGCTACCAGAGTCACGGTCACTTGAGCAGTTAATTAGCTAGATGTAATTGTTGTCTCTGTCCAGAAAGGATCTTTTTCCTGCTTAGTCATTTAATGGGACTTTAAGTCCACCATACTCACTATGTTCTGAAGCGGGACATTATTCCCACGCTTTATTAATCAATAAGGCCCGCGTCCCAAATGGCACCCTATTCCCTGTAGATATATAGTGCACTACATTTAACCAGAGCATCGGGTGCTACATAGGACATAGTTAATGTCTTTACCACAGGAGGTTGGTGGCACCTTAATAAGGGAGGACGGGCTCGTGCTAATGGCTGTTAATGAGTGAAATGGTAGCGAACATGTTTTCAATGTGTTTTTAATGCCGTTTCCAATTCACGTCGTTCCAGCCATTATTATGAACTGTCCTCCCCTCAGCAGCCTCCTCTGGTCTTTACAATGCAGAGGAATGAGATTATGTCACTGTGTGACACTATGGCTGGTTCCCAGAAACACTTACTAGTTGAAATGCAGACACATTGTTTTCTGAGTTTTGTGTATGTCCTTGTGTATGTGCTCTAGTGTGTGAATGTGTTGTCTCCAGGTGTGCAGCCATAATGTGAGCACATCTGTCGTCTCGAGGATGGTCTCCATAATGTGTGTTGTCTCTAGGATGGTCTCCATAATGTGTGTGGTCTCTAGGACGGTCTCCATAATGTGTGTGGTATCTAGGATGGTCTCCATAATGTGTGTGGTCTCTAGGATGGTCCCCATAATGTGTGTTGTCTCGAGGATGGTCTCTATAAGGTGTGTTATCTCTAGGATGGTCTCCATAATGTGTGTTGTCTCGAGGATGGTCTCCATAATGTGTGTTGTCTCTAGGATGGTCTCCATAATGTGTGTTGTCTCTAGGACAGTCTCCATAATGTGTGTTGTCTCTAGGATGGTTTCCATAATGTGTGTTGTCTTGAGGACGGGCTCTATAAGGTGTGTTGTCTCTAGGATGGTCTCTATAATGTGTGTTGTCTCTAGGACGGTCTCTGTAATGTGTGTTGTCTCTAGGATGGTCTCCATAATGTGTGTGGTCTCTAGGATGGTCCCCATAATGTGTGTGGTCTCTAGGATGGTCTCCATAATGTGTGTAGTCTCCAGGTGTGCAGCCATAATGTGAGCACGTGTGTCCTTGTGTCTGTCGTCTCTAGGATGGTCTCCATAATGTGTGTTGTCTCTAAGATGGTCTCCATAATGTGTGTTGTCTTGAGGACGGTCTCTATAAGGTGCGGTGTCTCTAGGATGGTCTCCATAATGTGTGTTGTCTCTAGGACGGTCTCTGTAATGCGTGTTGTCTCTAGGATGGTCCCCATAATGTGTGTTGTCTCGAGGATGGTCTCTATAAGGTCTGTTGTCTCTAGGATGGTCTCCATAATGGGTGTGGTCTCTAGGACAGTCTCTATAATGTGTGTGGTGTCGAGGATGGTCTCCATAATGTGTGTTGTCTCGAGGATGGTCTCCATAATGTGTGTGGTCTCTAGGATGGTCCCCATAATGTGTGTTGTCTCTAGGACAGTTTCTATAATGTGTTTTGTCTCTAGGAAGGTCTCCATAATGTGTGTTGTCTCTAGGACTGTCTCCATAATGATACAACCAGTTTTTCCCTCTTTGTCTTCTCCTCCACTCTATAATGTGTGTGGTCTCTTGGACAGTCTCTATAATGTGTGTGGTCTCTAGGAAGGTCTCCACAATGTATGTTGTCTCTAGGACAGTTTCTACAATGTGTGTTGTCTCTATGACAGTCTCCATAATGATACAACCTGTTTTCCCCTCTTTGTCTTCTCCTCTACACTATAATGTGTTTTGTCTCTATGACAGTCTCTATAATGTGTGTTGTCTCTAGGACAGTCTCCATAATGATACAACCTGTTTTCCCCTCTTTGTCTTCTCCTCTACTCTATAACTCTCTGGCAGGTTTTGATCTGTCTCACTGCGAGGATCCCGGGGTGCCTCAGTTTGGGTTCAAAGTCAGCGACCAGGGGCACTTCGCTGGCAGTGCCATCACGTACGGCTGTGACCAAGGTTATTCCCTGCACGGAAGTGGCATACTCAAGTGCATGACCCGAGAGAGAAGAGCGTGGGACAACCACCTGCCCTCATGCATAGGTAATCCTTCCTTGTCCCCCTCTTTCTTTCAATCTCTCTTCTCTCTCCATCTCTCTCTCTTTCTATCCATCTCCCTCCCTTCCTGTCTCTCTCTCTCGTTATTTTTCTCGCACCTCTTTCTTTCTCTTTCTCTCTCTCTCCATCTCTCTCTCTCGTTCTATCCCATCTCCCTTCCTCCCTCCCCCACCTCACTCCCTCTATCCCTGTCTCTCTCTCCTGTTCTTTCTCTCTCTCTCTCTGTCTCTCTTTCTTTCTCTTTCTCTCTCTCTCTGTCTCTGTCTTTCTCACGCTCTCTCTCTCTCTGTCTCTCTTTCTTTCTCTTTCTCTCTCCCTCTCTGTCTCTCTGTCTCTCTCTCTCTCTGTCTCTCTGTCTTTCTCTTTCTCTCTCCCTCTCTGTCTCTCTGTCTCTCTCTCTCTCTGTCTCTCTGTCTTTCTCACGCTCTCTCTGTCTCTCTGTCTTTCTCACGCTCTCTCTCTCTCTGTCTCTCTTTCTTTCTCTTTCTCTCTGTCTCTGTCTTTCTCTCTCTCTCTCTGTCTCTCTGTCTTTCTCACGCTCTCTTTCTCTCCCTCCCTGCATCCTTTCCCTGGCAGCCCATATTAGTATACAGTCCAATCAGACAGTCAACATTGCTGAGCTCAGTGTTAATCTCAGGGATTTAGTCCTACATGATTTCCACTTAATTGGACTGTTGGAAAAACGTTCCGCTTTTCATTTAGTTGGAGAAGACAAATAGCTCTCATGTTTTGTTCAGAATAATTGATCCTTGAGAATGGGGGTGATGCCAGTTGGTTCTTTATGTTAAGTGGTCTTGATGCCAGTTGGTTATTTATGTTAAGTGGTCTTGATGCCAGCTGATTCTTTATGTTAAGTGGTCTTGATGCCAGTTGGTTCTTTATGTTAAGTGGTCTTGATGCCAGTTGGTTCTTTATGGTAAGTGGTCTTGATGCCAGTTGGTTCTTTATGTTAAATGGTCTTCATGCCAGTTGGTTCTTTATGTTAAGTAGCCTTGATGCCAGTTGGTTCTTTATGTTAAGTGGTCTTGATGCCAGCTGATTCTTTATGTTAAGTGGTCTTGATGCCAGTTGGTTCTTTATGTTAAGTGGTCTTGATGCCAGTTGGTTCTTTATGGTAAGTGGTCTTGATGCCAGTTGATTCTTTATGTTAAGTGGTCTTGATGCCAGTTGGTTCTTTATGTTAAGTGGTCTTGATGCCAGTTGATTCTTTATGTTAAGTGGTCTTGATGCCAGTTGGTTCTTTATGTTAAGTGGTCTTGATGCCAGTTGGTTCTTTATGTTAAGTGGTCTTGATGCCAGTTGGTTCTTTATGTTAAGTGGTCTTGATGCCAGTTGCTTCTTTATGTTAAATGGTCTTGATGCCAGTTGTTTTTTAACGTTAAGTGAGAGCATTGTGCTGTATTGTAGTGCAGTGATTTCAAATAATTAACTCATCGCATTTTATTATTTATTTATTTCATTTTGAGTGATTGGAAACATTTAAATATCTCTTTTTTTTAGTAGCTCATGGACTAATGCACGTCTATCCAAATCATCCATTTTTTAAAAAGGTTTTTGTCCGTTTTCCATCCTTCCCGTCTGTGATCAGTGTTAGATGTTTAGATTCCTGCATTAGGTTCAGTCCATTGTGAAGGCGAGGAGGACAAACCACTGAGGTTATTCACTGCAATTAGCTTGAATTCTAGCAGGTGTAGAGAAGCTGTGTATCAGCGGTGGATTGTGCTGATAGATTCTGGTAAAAGATGGACATAAACATTTGGCAGGTGTAGCTACAGAGTGGCTTCATAAATGCCACGGAGCCTTGGTTTCTCTATTTAACATGGATTTATTCAGGAATATCTCCTGTGAGCTACTACTGTATTATTTTGTATGCAGTGTTTTGGTTGTTAAACAGTGGCTGGCCCTAAAGAGCTGGAGTTAACACTTTACTGATAGGAAGTCTATTATCCAGCTTGAATAACAAATCCTTTTCAACGGGGACAGAGAGTTTAGTGTATGTAAAACAGAGAGAGAGAGACACTGAGAGAGAGAGACACAGACAGAGAGAGAGAGAGAGAGAGAGACAGAGAGAGACAGAGAGAGAAACGAGAGAGATAGAGACAAGAGAGAGAGAGAGAGAGACCGAGAGACACAGAGAGAGAAACGAGAGAGAGAGAAACGAGAGAGAGAGAGAGAGAGAGAGAGAGAGAGAGAGAAACGAGAGAGAGAGAGAGAAATGAGAGAGAGACAGAGACGAGAGAGAGAGACAGAGAGAGAGAGAGAGAGAGAGAGAGAAAGAGAGAAACGAGAGAGATAGAGACAAGAGAGAGTGAGAGAGACAAGAGAGAGTGCGAGAGCATACAGAAAGACAGTAGAGGATTCTTGTGTATGCAGTGTTTTGGTTGTAAACCAGTGTCTGGCCTAAAGAGCAGGAGCTAACACAGTTTTAACAGGAAGTCTTTTATCCATCTTGAATAGCAAATAATTTTCAACAGGTACAGTGAGTTTATTGTATGTAAAACAGAGAGCGATAGAGCTTCAGAGAGAGAGAGAGAGAGAGAGAGAGAGAGAGAGAGAGAGAGAGAGAAACACGAGAGAGGGACTGCTAATTATCAACATCCAGAAAAGAGCCGTTAAATTATACAACCACCTAAAAGGAAGAGATTCCCAAACCTTCCATAACAAAGCCATCACCTACAGAGAGATTAACCTGGAGAAGAGTCCCCTAAGCAAGCTGGTCCTGGGGCTCTGTTCACAAACACAAACAGACCCAACAGAGCCTCAGGACAGCAACACAATTAGACCCAACCAAATCATGATAAAACAAAAAGATCATTACTTGACAAATTGGAAAGAATTTACAAAAAAACTAGAGCAAACTGGAATGCTATTTGGCCCTAAACAGAGAGTAGAGTACCTGACCACCGTGACTGACCCCAAAATTAAGGAAAGCTTTGACTATGTACAGACTCAGTGAGCATAGCCTTGCTATTGAGAAATGCCACAGGAGGCAGACCTGGCTCTCAAGAGAAGACAGGCTATGTGCCCACTACCCACAAACTGATTTGATAAACTCCCATATCTACTGGGTGAAATACCACAGTGTGACATCACAGCAGCAAGATTTGTGACCTGTTGCCACAAGAAAAGGTCAACCAGTGAAGAACACACACCATTGTAAATACAACCCATATTTATGTTTATTTATGTTCCCTTGTGTTCTTTAACTATTTGCACATCATTACAACACTGTACATAGAAATGTCTTTATTCTTTCGGAACATTTGTGAGTGTAATGTTTTACTGTACATTTTTTATGGTTTATTTCACTTCTGTTTATTATCTATTTCACTTGCTTTGGCAATGTAAACATATGTTTCCTATGCCACTAAAGCCCCTTAAATTGAAATTGAGAGAGAGAGAGAGAGAAACACGAGAGAGAGAGATACACGAGAGAGAGAGAGAGAAACATGAGAGACAAAGGAGAGAGAGAGAGAGAGAGAGAGAGAGAGAGACAGTTGATGAAATGCTTGCTTTCTGCTTTGATACCTGTTATGGTTCTGCTGTTAGATCAGATAGATAGTTAGTTAGATATGTTGTTAGATCAGATAGATAGATAGTTAGATCTGTTGTTAGATCAGATAGATAGATAGTTAGATCTGTTGTTAGATCAGATAGATAGATAGTTAGATGTGTTAGATCAGACAGATAGATAGTTAGATATGTTGTTAGATCAGATAGATAGATAGTTAGATATGTTGTTAGATCAGACAGATAGATAGTTAGATCTGTTGTTAGATCAGATAGATAGATAGTTAGATCTGTTGTTAGATCAGATAGATAGATAGTTAGATGTGTTAGATCAGATAGATAGATAGTTAGATCTGTTGTTAGATCAGACAGATAGATAGATAGTTAGATCATGTAATTTATACTAATGAAGTGTGGATAGTTTGTTAGCAATACTGATGGCTGATGATAACCAGGACAATAGCTGAGAAATTCAAAATGTGCAGTGTTGAGTCTCTCTCCCACAGACCAGGACCAGACACATATATTTTCTGGACAGTCTTTTAAAGGTAATTCATGGGGCCATTAAGAGGCATAATTTAGGCATGTCTAAGTACTTTAGGTACTCTGTCTACCGCACACCATTCCATTACCAGGTACAAGGAGAAAGGGGCTTTACTCTAGGATTTACTGACCGCTAGTCATTTGTATTCAGATCTCTATTCTGTGTTTTTGTATTCTCCGTGTTGAATAACTGGGAATAGTCTGATTTGACAAGTCTGGCAGTTGTGTATGCATGTATTTCTTTAATACATTTTCCCTCGAGGGAACTGTTCTGTTGTTTAGATGTTGGATGTTGACAAGGTCGGATGACCTGTTAGTGACCTGTTTTTTTGGTGTGTGTGTTTCTGTGTGTGTGTGTTTCTGTGTGTGTGTGTGTGTTTCTGTGTGTGTGTGTGTTTCTGTGTGTGTGTGTTTCTGTGTGTGTGTGTTTCTGCGTGTGTGTTTCTGCGTGTGTGTGCCTCCAGCGGAGTGTGGCGGTAGGTTCAAAGGTGAGCCTACAGGCCGCATCCTGTCTCCTGGATATCCCTTTCCTTACGACAACAACCTGCGCTGTACCTGGACCATCACTGTCAACTCTGGCAACATCGTCAGGTAGCTATTTCAAATATAGAATTGGAATCGGATATTAACTTTTTTACCACAAAATGAATAGGCAAAATGGGGTACCCTTGTCTGGTACCATACAGAACCATTTCTATGTTAATGTATTACAAAACAGTCCTGCTGTTGTTTCAGATAACATCTTGTCAAATATTTACTTACTTTAATCATTAAATTATGATTCATAATGCACAGTTTGGTAATTGGATTTGGCGGTATATACGCATCAGAGTTTCCCTTAGCTGGTAATTGGCTTTGGCGGTATGTACGCATCAGAGTTTCCCTTAGCTGGTAATTGGCTTTGGCGGTATGTACGCATCAGAGTTTCCCTTAGCTGGTAATTGGCTTTGGAGGTATGTACGCATCAGAGTTTCCCTTAGCTGGTAATTGGCTTTGGAGGTATGTACGCATCAGAGTTTCCCTTAGCTGGTAATTGGCTTTGGAGGTATGTACGCATCAGAGTTTCCCTTAGCTGGTAATTGGCTTTGGAGGTATGTACGCATCAGAGTTTCCCTTAGCTGGTAATTGGCTTTGGAGGTATGTACGCATCAGAGTTTCCCGGTAATTGGCGGCTTTCGACCAGTAAAAAAAAGATGAAAAGCTGATAAATATTTTTTTTGCCAAATTGAGTGAAAGAAAAAACAATCCCATTGCAAAACAATGCTTTTTATTCATTGTTGGAAATATCAGTCGATGGCAATACATTTGACCGCCATGTTAATCGGTCTATAGGTTAATTTGCAACATTTTGTATAATTAAATTGGGTCGTGTGTATTTTTTTCGTTAGTCATCATGCATCTTATTTATCACATGAGCACAGCATACAGAGCCTGTTTTTAGCTGAATATCACTTGTCAGACTTCTCCAGGTCCTGCAGCTCCTCAGCTCGTTGCTCCTGCTAATATCCCACCGTAGAAACACTCAGACAGTTATTTTATAAAGACTTCCTCATTTGCCGTTGAAACCAACATTTCTTTCCTGTTCTATTGGTTTTTATATAAAGTTTTTTTTTCAATTGTCCAGAAAGTCAAAGGCACAATCCTTCAGTCATATTAGCAACCCGTCTTAGTTGATGCATCTTTAGGTTCCCCGCCTCTTTCTAAGTTTCTAACTGAGATCTCTGTCACATTTGAAACCGTTCGCATCAAGGTGCACCGTTTAGAATGGTGTTTTCCCCACGAATTGCATTTTGGGAAAATGTTTGAAAGTGATGTTTTATTGGGCAGCTTTCATTGCAGGAAGTTACACGTTCTATGAAGATGAATTACCATAATGTAAATATGATTTCTGTCATTCTGAGCACCGTGTGGTGGACACCCTAATGGGTTACGCAAACCGAATGGTTATGGGTCAGATAATTTACTAAAAATGGGCGTTAAATTAAAATATTCCTAGTCATCTTGTCCGGCGGCACATTTTGCATAACGAAAACCCTGGTACTCATCTACCTTTTTTTTTTACCATGAAATTAAAATGAAGAGAAAAAAAATGGGGCATCCTTCTCTGGTATCTCACATATCAATGCGTTACAAAACACAGCCTTCTGCATTTCCAGCTATTGTTACTCAGAACCATGTAATTAAAGATTCAGAATACACAGTTGGTGACTGCCTGTAGAGGTACTGTAGTTTCTCTAATCATTTCGGTCGCTGCCTGACTGTGGAGTTGGTTTGTCTAATCAGATCCCAATCCTTCCCAACTAGCCCTCCAGTGCCTGGCACCAGTCAAAGGGAAGATGTGAATAGTTTTCAGATGGTTTGTCCTGCCAGACACTTGGTGATAGAGTAAACAGAAAATGCACACAACCTCAAGCGAATACAGATAGAAGATGAATAATTTGTGATTTGAAATTGGTGTTGTCTTGGCCAAAATCTTTTTTAATTCTTTTTATCCGATTTATTAAATCCCATCCTCCCTAAGCCTCCAGTTCCTGGCGTTCGACACAGAGGCATCTCACGACATCCTGGAGGTTTGGGACGGACCAGCGGAAAATGAGATGTCTCTGAGGGAGGTGTCTGGCTCCCTGCTCCCCGAGGGGATACACAGCACCCTCAACGTCGTCACCGTTCAGTTCCAGACTGACTTCTACATCACCAAGTCTGGCTTCGCCATCGACTTCTCAAGTGAGTGTTTCAAGAAGAATACCTTTCAGTTTCTTGAGTGACAAGAAAGACGAGCATTTATAGATTCTATTTACTTTCAACTCTGTAATATTTGGTCTCATATGAACTGGGAAGCTAATGGGTCTCATATGAACTGGGAAGCTAACGGGTCTCATATGACCTGGGAAGCTAACGGGTCTCATATGAACTCTGAAGCTAACTGGTCTCATATGAACTGGGAAGCTAACGGGTCTCATATGAACTGTGAAGCTAACGGGTCTCATATGAATTGGGAAGCTAACGGGTCTCATATGAACTGGGAAGCTAACGGGTCTCATATGAACTGGGAAGCTAACTGGTCTCATATGAACTGGGAAGCTAACGGGTCTCATATGAACTGGGAAGCTAACGGGTCTCATATGAACTGGGAAGCTAACGGGTCTCATATGTCTGCTGTGTGTCCTTCAACTGTTGCGTAACGTCATGTCTGCCGTGTGTCTCCAGGTTCAGTGGCGACAGCCTGCAGAGATCCAGGCCTGCCTATGAACGGCAGTCGTCACGGAGATGGGAGAGAACCAGATGATACGGTGACCTTCTCCTGTGATCCAGGATATGAGCTGCAGGGAGAGAGCAAGATCACCTGCATCCAAGTGGACAACAGATACTACTGGCAGCCCAGCCCTCCCAGCTGCATTGGTGAGGATGTACTACTATACTGATCTATACTATACTATACTATACTATATTACTGGCAGCCCAGCCCTCCCAGCTGCATTGGTGAGGATTTACTACTGTACTGATCTATACTATACTGATCTATACTATTCTATACTGCTGGCAGCCCAGCCCTCCCAGCTGCATTGGTGGGGATTTACTACTATACTATACTGATCTATACTATTCTATACTATACTATACTACTGGCAGCCCAGCCCTCCCAGTTGCATTGGTGAGGATTTACTACTATACTGATCTATACTATACTGATCTATACTATACTATACTATACTATACTACTGGCAGCCCAGCCCTCCCAGCTGCATTGGTGAGGATTTACCACTATACTATACTGATCTATACTATACTATACTATACTATACTACTGGCAGCCCAGCCCTCCCAGCTGCATTGGTGAGTATGTACTACTGTACTATACTATACTATACTATACTATACTATACTATACTATACTATACTACTGGTAGCCCAGCCCTCCCAGCTGCATTGGTGAGGATGTACTACTGCACTATACTATATCATACTATACTATACTATACTACTAGTAGCCCAGCCCTTCCAGCTGCATTGGTGAGGATTTACTACTATACTGAACTATACTATACTGATCTATACTATACTATACTATAATATAATATACTGCTGGCAGCCCAGCCCTCCCAGCTGCATTGGTGAGGATTTACTACTGTACTGATCTATACTATACTGATCTATACTATACTATACTATACTACTGGCAGCCCAGTACTGTACTGTACGTATATATACTATACCATACTATACTGTACTGTACTATAATATACTGTACTATACTGTACTGTACTGAGCTATACTATACTACGCTGTTCTATACTGTACTCTACTGTACTTATAAATACTATACCGTACTAAACTGTACTGTACTGATCTATACAATACGTGCTGTTCTATACTATACTGTACTATACTGTACTTATCTATACTATACTGTACTGTGCTATACCATACTTATTTATTCTATACTGTAATGTGCTGTACTGTACTATCCTGTACTTATATATACTATACCGTACTATACTGTGCTATACTACAATATACTGTATTATACCATACTATAGTATACTATACTATACTATGCTATGCTATAATATACTATACTATACTACTGGCAGACTATCCCACCCAGATGTGTTGGTGGGGCTGTATATGAAATATAGCTGGTTAATCAGCCCTCCATCTGTATTGGTGGGGCTGTATATGAAATATAGCTGGTTTATCAGCCCTCCATCTGTATTGGTGGGGCTGTATGTGAAATATAGCTGGTTTATCAGCCCTCCATCTGTATTGGTGGGGCTGTACATGAAATATAGCTGGTTTATCAGCCCTCCATCTGTATTGGTGTGTCTGTACATGAAATATAGCTGGTTTATCAGCCCTCCATCTGTATTGGTGGGGCTGTATATGAAATATAGCTGGTTTATCAGCCCTCCATCTGTATTGGTCGGGCTGTATATGAAATATAGCTGGTTTATCAGCCCTCCATCTGTATTGGTGGGGCTGTATATGAAATATAGCTGGTTTATCAGCCCTCCATCTGTATTGGTGGGGCTGTATATGAAATATAGCTGGTTTATCAGCCCTCCATCTGTATTGGTGGGGCTGTATATGAAATATAGCTGGTTTATCAGCCCTCCATCTGTATTGGTGGGGCTGTATATGAAATATAGCTGGTTTATCAGCCCTCCATCTGTATTGGTGGGGCTGTACATGAAATATAGCTGGTTTATCAGCCCTCCATCTGTATTGGTGGGGCTGTATATGAAATATAGCTGGTTTATCAGCCCTCCATCTGTATTGGTGGGGCTGTATATGAAATATAGCTGGTTTATCAGCCCTCCATCTGTATTGGTGGGGCTGTATATGAAATATAGCTGGTTTATCAGCCCTCCATCTGTATTGGTGGGGCTGTATATGAAATATAGCTGGTTTATCAGCCCTCCATCTGTATTGGTGGGGCTGTATATGAAATATAGCTGGTTTATCAGCCCTCCATCTGTATTGGTGGGGCTGTATATGAAAAATAGCTGGTTTATCAGCCCTCCATCTGTATTGGTGGGGCTGTATATGAAATATAGCTGGTTTATCAGCCCTCCATCTGTATTGGTGGGGCTGTATATGAAATATAGCTGGTTTATCAGCCCTCCAGCTGTATTGGTGGGGCTGTATATGAAATATAGCTGGTTTATCAGCCCTCCATCTGTATTGGTGGGGCTGTATATGAAATATAGCTGGTTTATCAGCCCTCCATCTGTATTGGTGGGGCTGTATATGAAATATAGCTGGTTTATCAGCCCTCCATCTGTATTGGTGGGGCTGTACATTATACACTAAAATGAATATATCTGTGGTTGTTCTGTTTGCATCGTCAGGGGTTTCAAAGACAGGCTCCTAGGAACCGAACGAGGGGTTATTCCGTTTAACACTACAGCGAGAGTTATTCTGTCCTCAGGCTGTATCAGCGAGCCTCTTAAACACCAGGTCTGCCTTTTAAAAGAGGTCTTCTGACCTCACTGGGACTTCCTGGATAAATCAAATAAAACATCTATGATAACAATATATATATATAAATATATATATATATATATATATACTACTAGGAATATAACTGTGTTTATTCTGCGAAGCTTTCTGCAATAGTGGGGCATTAAAAGGTCATTTTTCAACCCCGTTTTGGTGGATATAACAGGGGTCAGTCTGTATTAATGGGGTCAGTCTGTATTAATGGGGTCAGTCTGTATTAATGGGGTCAGTCTGTATTAATGGGGTCAGTCTGTATTAATGGGGTCAGTCTTTCCTACTAACTGTATTGGTGACACGTACAAATTAAACCCTGCTAGGGATATTTTCTAGTTGTATTATTCTGTCTGAAAACCCCCGGTGTGGTTAGAGGTTAACGGTACCGTGACCAAGACATTAAAACCACAACATTATGTGGTACTGTATATTTTGAACGTGTGTGTGTGTGTGTGTGTGTTTCTGCAGCTCCCTGTGGGGGTAATGTAACAGGATCATCAGGATTCATCCTCTCCCCCAACTTCCCCCTCCCCTACCCGCACAGCAAAGACTGTGATTGGCTGATCGCTGTCCACTCAGACTACGTCATATCACTGGCTTTTATCAGGTAAGGAATGAATGAATGAATGAATGAATGAATGAATGAATGAACGAATGAATGAATGAATGAACGAACTAATAAATTAATGAATAAATGAACGAATGAATGAATGAACGAACAAACTAATAAATTAATGAATAAATGAACGAATGAATGAATGAACGAATAAATGAATGAACGAATGAATGAACGAATGAATGAACGAATGAATGAACGAATGAATGAATCAATGAATAAACAAATGAATGAATGAATGAACGAATGAATGAATGAACGAATTAATGAACGAATTAATGAACGAATTAATGAACAAACGAACGAACGAATGAATGAACGAACAAACAAATGAATGAACGATTCCATTCAGGTAATCTTCTGAAATGAACTGAACTTCTGAACTGAAACACACCAGAGAGACGAACACCTGAGAGCAGAAGAGTGTTGCAGTGTGTTAGAGATCGCCTGCTGGGGGTTGATGAACTGTGGGAGATTCAACATGTAGAATCATCAGGAAATTAAAGTTGAAATGAAAACATTTGACAGCCGATGTTACTGTGTTGTTCCTCTCTACTGGTATCTGAGTCATGATGTTACTGTGGTGTGGTGTTCCTCTCTACTGGTATCTGAGTCATGATGTTACTGTGGTGTGTTGTTCCTCTCTACTGGTATCTGAGTCATGATGTTACTGTGGTGTGGTGTTCCTCTCTACTGGTATCTGAGTCATGATGTTACTGTGGTGTGGTGTTCCTCTCTACTGGTATCTGAGTCATGATGTTACTGTGGTGTTCCTCTCTACTGGTATCTGAGTCATGATGTTACTGTGGTGTGGTGTTCCTCTCTACTGGTATCTGAGTCATGATGTTACTGTGGTGTTCCTCTCTACTGGTATCTGAGTCATGATGTTACTGTGGTGTGGTGTGGTGTTCCTCTCTACTGGTATCTGAGTCATGATGTTACTGTGGTGTTCCTCTCTCTCTACTGGTATCTGAGTCATGATGTTACTGTGGTGTGTTGTTCCTCTCTACTGGTATCTGAGTCATGATGTTACTGTGGTGTGGTGTTCCTCTCTACTGGTATCCGAGTCATGATGTTACTGTGGTGTTCCTCTCTACTGGTATCTGAGTCATGATGTTACTGTGGTGTGGTGTTCCTCTCTACTGGTATCTGAGTCATGATGTTACTGTGGTGTTCCTCTCTACTGGTATCTGAGTCATGATGTTACTGTGGTGTGGTGTGGTGTTCCTCTCTACTGGTATCTGAGTCATGATGTTACTGTGGTGTTCCTCTCTACTGGTATCTGAGTCATGATGTTACTGTGGTGTGGTGTTCCTCTCTACTGGTATCTGAGTCATGATGTTACTGTGGTGTTCCTCTCTACTGGTATCTGAGTCATGATGTTACTGTGGTGTGGTGTTCCTCTCTACTGGTATCTGAGTCATGATGTTACTGTGGTGTTCCTCTCTACTGGTATCTGAGTCATGATGTTACTGTGGTGTGGTGTTCCTCTCTACTGGTATCTGAGTCATGATGTTACTGTGGTGTGGTGTTCCTCTCTACTGGTATCTGAGTCATGATGTTACTGTGGTGTTCCTCTCTACTGGTATCTGAGTCATGATGTTACTGTGGTGTGGTGTTCCTCTCTACTGGTATCTGAGTCATGATGTTACTGTGGTGTTCCTCTCTACTGGTATCTGAGTCATGATGTTACTGTGGTGTGGTGTTCCTCTCTACTGGTATCTGAGTCATGATGTTACTGTGGTGTTCCTTTCTACTGGTATCTGAGTCATGATGTTACTGTGGTGTGATGTTCCTCTCTACTGGTATCTGAGTCATGATGTTACTGTGGTGTTCCTCTCTACTGGTATCTGAGTCATGATGTTACTGTGGTGTGGTGTTCCTCTCTACTGGTATCTGAGTCATGATGTTACTGTGGTGTTCCTCTCTACTGGTATCTGAGTCATGATGTTACTGTGGTGTGGTGTTCCTCTCTCTCTACTGGTATCTGAGTCATGATGTTACTGTGGTGTGTTGTTCCTCTCTACTGGTATCTGAGTCATGATGTTACTGTGGTGTGGTGTTCCTCTCTACTGGTATCCGAGTCATGATGTTACTGTGGTGTTCCTCTCTACTGGTATCTGAGTCATGATGTTACTGTGGTGTGATGTTCCTCTCTACTGGTATCTGAGTCATGATGTTACTGTGGTGTGGTGTTCCTCTCTACTGGTATCTGAGTCATGATGTTACTGTGGTGTGGTGTTCCTCTCTACTGGTATCTGAGTCATGATGTTACTGTGGTGTGGTGTTCCTCTCTACTGGTATCTGAGTCATGATGTTACTGTGGTGTTCCTCTCTACTGGTATCTGAGTCATGATGTTACTGTGGTGTTCCTCTCTACTGGTATCTGAGTCATGATGTTACTGTGGTGTTCCTCTCTACTGGTATCTGAGTCATGATGTTACTGTGGTGTGTTGTTCCTCTCTACTGGTATCTGAGTCATGATGTTACTGTGGTGTGGTGTTCCTCTCTACTGGTATCTGAGTCATGAGGTTACTGTGTTGTTCCTCTCTACTGGTATCTGAGTCATGATGTTACTGTGGTGTGGTGTTCCTCTCTACTGGTATCTGAGTCATGATGTTACTGTGGTGTTCCTCTCTACTGGTATCTGAGTCATGATGTTACTGTGGTGTGGTGTTCCTCTCTACTGGTATCTGAGTCATGATGTTACTGTGGTGTTCCTCTCTCTCTGTTTCTTCCTGTCGTGTAGCGGATGTCTTGCTCTTTCTATTGGGGCTCTGGATGGTGTTTTCTGAAAACTATTATTCTTTTGAAAAAGGTCTTTATCATAGTTTGTGAAATGGAAAAATGTTTGTCCTGGTAGATACTGCTGATAGAGTCAACAGGACAGACAGCATCATTTTCATGTGGTTTGTCCTGCTAGACACTGCTGATAGTCAACAGGAAAGACAGCATCATTTTCATGTGGTTTATCCTGCAAGACACTGCTGATAGTCAACAGGAAAGACAGCATCATTTTCATGTGGTTTGTCCTGCTAGATACTGCTGATAGTCAACAGGAAAGACAGCATCATTTTCATTTAGTTTGTCCTGCTAGACACTGCTGATAGTCAACAGGAAAGAGCATCATTTTCATTTAGTTTGTCCTGCTAGATACTGCTGATAGAGTCAACAGGAAAGACAGCATCATTTTCATTTAGTTTGTCCTGCTAGATACTGCTGATAGTCAACAGGAAAGACAGCATCATTTTCATTTAGTTTGTCCTGCTAGATACTGCTGATAGTCAACAGGAAAGACAGCATCATTTTCATTTAGTTTGTCCTGCTAGATACTGCTGATAGTCAACAGGAAAGACAGCATCATTTTCATGTGGTTTGTCCTGCTAGACACTGCTGATAGTCAACAGGAAAGACAGTATCATTTTCATTTAGTTTGTCCTGCTAGATACTGCTGATAGTCAACAGGAAAGACAGCATCATTTTCATTTAGTTTGTCCTGCTAGACACTGCTGGTAGTCAACAGGAACAGGAAATACACGCAACCTCACGGGAACACTGAATAATAGGAAGAAGTTACGATTTGAAATTGGTGTTGTCTTGATTTAATTATCCCAAAGCTATTACCATTTTTGTCATAAGCCAAAGTGGTTATTTTAGAAATAATAGACTTTCTCTCTCAGTGAGAAACGTGATTTGATATATAGCAATAGAACAATATGAAAAGCCTCTGCTTCACACTACATTACCAGGGCCGCTTGAGAGCAGTTCTTCCTCCATGATGGTGCAACAATTCAATCTCTCACTCAATCTCTCTCTATCCCTCTGCTCTCTCTCTCTCTCTTTCCCCCTGCTCTCTCTCTCTCTTCTTCCCCCTGCTCTCTCTCTTTCCCCCTGCTCTCTCTCTCTCTTCTTCCCCCTGCTCTCTCTCTTTCCCCCTGCTCTCTCTCTCTCTCTCTCTCTCCCCTGCTCTCTCTCTTTCCCCCTGCTCTCTCTCTCTCCCCCTGCTCTCTCTCTTTCCCTCTGCTCTCTCTCGCTCTCTCTCTCTCTCTCTCTCTCTCCTGCTCTCTCTCTCTCTCTCTCTCTCTCTCTCCCCTGCTCTCTCTCTCTCTCTCTCTCCCCTGCTCTCTCTCTCTCTCTTTCTCTTTTTCCATCTGGACTTCCACAATGAGCACCTCCCCTCACAACAACATGAGAAGCCCCACTTCCACAATGAGCACCTCCCCTCACAACAACATGAGAAGCCCCACTTCCACAATGAGCACCTCCCCTCAAGACTATTTGACACACAGGAATACACATCATCATCATCAACATCAAACCAGCTTCCTCTTACGCAGTAATATTTCTGCATGTGTGTTTGTTGGTGAGACTATATCTCTCACCTCACTGGCTATCAGGTCAACCATGCAGTCATGAAAATAAAAGAGAGACGCACACTCTTGGAGCTCAGATGCAAAAATGTAATACCAACGTTTCGACAGCCAAGCTGTCTTCATCAGGGTATAATCACAAACACTGCGGGATGAGTCGTTCATATAGTGTCAAAAGACACAGGTGTCTGTAATCATGGCCAGGAGTGGCCTAATATCATTGGTTAATAATCAAATATTAAAATGGCATACAAAGAACAGCATACAAACAAATGGATAGCATACGATCGATCATAGATTAATTTGACCATACAAGTTTACACACAATTACAGTGGCAAAGTCACAATAATCACAAGAATGGCTTCAGATCAAAGTCTACGTTGAGACCGAAGGGCGCAAGGGTCTTTAAATTAAAGATCCAGGCAGCCTCTCGTTTTAACAATAAATTATCAAGGTCACCCCCTCTCCTAGGGAGGGTGACATGTTCGATGCCAATATAACGCAGAGACGAAATCGAGTGGCCTGCCTCCAAGAAGTGGGCCGCAACTGAATAAGTAAAGTTTTTACACCTAATGGTGCTACGATGCTCTGAGATACGTACTTTTAATACGTACTTTGTTTTACCTACATCATTTTTACCACAAGGACAAGTTATAAGATAAATAACTGCCTTAGTGGAGCACGTAATAACACCATTTATTGGGATCTGTTTCCCTGTTTGTGGGTGTTTGAAGGATCTACATTTATAAGTGCCATTGCATTGAGCACAGCCATTACATTTGTAATTTCCATCCAGTAGGGGCGCAAATAGACGTTGTACAGGAATATTTTGGGGTGGTAAATCAGAGTTTACCAATTGGTCTCTGAGATTTCTGCCCCGCGAGAATACGACGAAGGGAAGGTCCGAAAACACATTCCCGAGACTATCATCGGATTTTAGGATGTGCCAATGTTTGTGAACGTTTCCCTTAATTTGTTCAGAGCACTTTGAATAGCGGGTAGTTAGAACGCAATAATGCATCTTTTTACGAGACTGACCTTGAAAAAGGTCATGTCTCGTTTTGT